>NW_016172121.1:0-13480 GCF_001687245.7 Rhagoletis zephyria | reverse complement strand
TGAAGTATACATATAAGCACGATAGCAAACCTTTGTAGGTGGGTCATCGAACACAGACTCACAATTAGAGAATTTTCCAAAAAGCCGATTGCAATTTATTTTTACATTGTTCTTTCTTTGCCGACGCAGCTGTGGGCAAAGTGTCCTTGATTAGAAGAAAAACAACGGGAACTGTAGACCTTAATGTTAAATAAGCTATTAGAAAACTTTAAAGTTAGGAGAACGAAGCTGAGCTAATGGAATCGGCACTGGGCAGTGTTATTAACTGTATAAAACAAACTGGGCTAGGAGTTAACCCTTCTAAACCGAAGTTGTCTTGTTCGCGAGGAAAATAAAAGTTCCGGAATTTCCCTTACCAAAGCTATACGGGACTGGACAGAACCTTTCCTTCGAGGCGAAAGTCGTATGATTATTATTAACTACAAACTTACGTGCAGGCGCAACGTAAAGGAAAAAGCCTCCGCAACAGCCGTAGGCTATCACCGCATTCCATCCACGCTATTTACACCAAAGACATCCGACCGATTTTAATCTGTGGAGCGCTGGTCTGGTGGAAAGCACTGGATAAAGGCAGCAATCAGAGAATAAATGTAAGAGTGCAGAGATTCGCCAGCCTCGAAGGCCTTAACATCATCTTTTAAGTACTTGAAACCAACAAAAGTATTCGGTCGGAATAAGGGTTCAAAGACCAAAGCAATTAAAATTGTGCAGGCAGACCAGCTAGGGACAGGCAACGGTCTTGAAGTTAATCAATAATGGACGGCGTAACGGAATCAAGGCCGACTTAGATGTCGAAACTAGGTACCTCACGTCATCCTGGGATCTTGGTTTTCAGATTCCCATAGACTTTCCAAGCAGAGAAGATTGGGTCCATAAATGATGGTATTTCAATCTACACCGATGACTTTTAAAGTTTCAAAATAGAGTTGGCTCGGATAACTTTTTCGTTCTGCTAAGGGGGTTGGAAGAATACACCACAGCCATGACTTATAACCTACGGATTAATCGGAATGACCTTGAAATCTCTAGTTCCTGAAGAAATATTTACGCTAAATGAGTCTGCAGTAAAGGCTCTTACCGGCCCCATGCCAAGGCACTGTGCTGTAGCACCAATGTATACCAACAAGCTCCCTTTGCAGAAGTTGTCGAGATGAGGAAGAAGAGGAATCGATTCACCACTTCTTAAGTCAATGCCCAGCTCTCCAGACGAGGCGTTTCAAGCATTTGATTTCACGCTTGTTCAATATTTTTGGGGTAGATAGCAGTGGTGAAAATATCTGAGCTCCACTTTGTGCAGTTAGTGGCCGCACATTGCAACAGATGATAAAGCAATTTTGTAAAATACCTCACTTTTAATTAGCTATGACAAAGCCAACTTAAAGTGAGTTGCAAAGTCGTGCAGGAGTCATGCATACGCAGTCGGGAATTTGTTTTCTTTACAAGATTCTTTTTATATACCTCATACAAAAACTACTTTAACTACTTTGAATACTTTTGTTTTACACTTCACAAATTCTTCTTCGAATTCAGGGCAAATAAAATGAAGGTCGAAATTTTATATTGGCTGCGTTTCTTTATACATTCCGGATAATCCCAATTCACAACCGGAATAAACAGAATGCGTTTGAAATATACGTCAACATATCATCAGGAACGTTCTAAAGAATAAATAAACAAAAAAAGCTTATTCCAAACGTTCAGAATGAATAAAGAAATGCAGCCATTATCACTTTGATGTTATGTCTGACGGAATTCGAATATAGAACGACCTACTGCAGAATATGTAAACAAATAGAGAAATATGCAATGTTGAATATAAATTAAATAAATTGAAATGTAAAAAAAAAAATAATAAATACAAAGTAACAAAATTCTTTTTATTTATATTTTATATCTAAAAGAAGTTAGTTACAAGCACGGCCCAGCATATGCGTTCTTTTTTCCCATAGAAACTGTAAATGACTTGATCTATAAAAACGAGCAACTACGGGTTCTCCTTTGTCTCTATTTTTCCAACCTCTTTTTAAATAAATACAGTGGTCCAAATTCAAGTTTCATATTTAAAAAAAAACAACAAACTTTCGTAAAAATTTTGAGATTTCTTAATGATATTGCCTGGAAAGATTATGAGTTTGCAATTTTGCAGCCCATTGAATTCTAGTAGAATAAAGTACAAGTTTCAATAGCTAAAATTTAGCATTGATTTTTCAGATTTTTTTATCTCAGACGTAGTTGTTTTTAGTCTGTTCCTTTGAACTTCGGACTAAAACCTGTGGAACTGTCAAACTACAATTTTACTCTCTCAAGTGAGAGTAAAAGGAGAACAGATGCAGAAGTGCACGGGAACGCAAAAAGNATCAGTCGGTTTGTTTACATGTCATTTGTACAAGACTAATTTGGCGGATATATCACTAACTAATTATATGCATATTCAAATACTTCATTGTTTACTTCAATTTTTTTTCGCTTACATCGCTTTCTGTTTTTGTTTGCACATGCAAATCAGCTGATCGTTTGACACTTTTCATGAACTTACAGGAAAAAAAACTCCGGACTAAATCCTGTAACTTCTGACTAGTTGCTCAGTTACTCTCTCAAAAGTGTTCCCACTTACAGGTCTTATGTCAATAGGAACGACTTCCTGTAATTTCTGACTAAATCCTGTAAGCCGGACTGCTTTTGGAACAGACTAACTATTACGTTATGATGGTATTGGACTTAGTCAGAAAAGTCATCCTAAGAAAAATTTAAGATAACCAGTTTATTCTTAGAATATTGTCACTTTTAGCTCAAATCCCTAGATTATGTATAGTTAGAGTTCGAAGAAAAATTGGATGGGCAAAAACCTTTTGGTTAAACCTTATCCAGACGCAGCTTGTGTATAATCAAAATTTTTAACAACTTAAAAATAAGAGGAAAATCATTGGAATGATACAGAAACTCTAAGAATAAATGTAAACACATGAAATTTGGCTTGTAGCAACAATCAGTGCGATTAACACAACATATAGCCCAAAGTTCAAAATGTATTTCTTCTGTTTTCATACAATTTTAGTAAGTTTACGCCGGCAGCACATCATAACCACCCACCTCAAAGGCAATGCCTAAAAAGTGCTAAACGATTCTTCTTATTGTTAATTTATGTAATTCATACATACATATGTATGTAGATACATAATACATACGAGTAGCATAAACGTATGGGCATGCATCGTGCCTCTTTTTTGCTGCGCCTATTTACTCATAAACACGTGGTTGTGTACACTTATTAACATATTTTTTATATTTTCTCTTTTTCAGCTTAAATGAGGCGATTTGTTGACATTACTCGTTAAAGCGTTAAACTGTGCCACGTCCTGCCGCGGGCGACAGCTAATGGAAACACAAAATAAGCATTGAGCCGCAGCAACTGCCAATGAGTATGGTTTGTCGAATGTATGGATGTGAATTGTAAGCAACGAGAGCAGCTGATGAAAGCCATGGTTCACTGGCTCGATTGTTGCCACGCTGTCTGATTGACTTCTCCGGCAGCTAATGTCAGCACGCACTGCTCAACGATTGTTATTATTATTTTTAGTACATTTTTGTATGCCAACATTTTTAGAAAAATATCAAGTTGTACATACTTACATAGATGCAACGGTTACCTACGAACACAATACAGTTAATCTTCTCAAGTATTTTTCTTCTTTGCAGTCACGTTCCAGTAATAGATAGATCACTTCAAAAGAGAGATATGTTGATGAGTTTGTATGGTAGCGTTTCTTAGCTGAGTTTCGGACCGACATGGCCACTCTGAACTTATCCGCGCGTGCATTCTTCATCATCGATCAAAAACTGAACGGCTTGAAAATATTGTTTTGGGGACGTGCCTGTCTGCTTACAAAGCCTGAGTAATGTTTCAACTCGTGCCACGAAATCACAGAAAAGGGTGCATATACCGGGTCGATCCCCATATCGAAAATGAGACAGCAATCAAATTGTGCGCATGAAATTTACATTATTAAACTTAAGCAAAACTGGGTAAGAACATCCAGAAGGCGTATCTATCTTATCGTATCGCCAACGTTCTTGATGCCGACGTTCAAGAGAGGATTCGAGGTGCCTTTAGGGTGTATGTATAAGTTTTAAGGCAGGCGTAGTCATTTTCATACCACTACGATAATTGGGACCTCAAAGAACACACCTTCCCAATTAATATACAGAAAGATACTGCTGTATGTGGCACCTCGCGCTAAAATAATACCGACAATACTCTGGGGAAGACTACAGCCTATTATCAACCAGTCGGATCTTTTTTTTTTGTAGTAGTTCAGTAGTTCTGCAATGTATCCCTTAAATATACTGCAGAAAGGTTTGGGGCTATGCAAGCGCATTTACGATACAGTTACCCCTTTCATTGTCTCCAAAGCCTTCATGTCCCGGAAACCACTACAGCGTTATGCTATTGTGGGCTGCCAGATGGTTCAGAAGAGTTTTACAGCTGTCCACAAGCCTTGATCCGTTTTAAATATTCTAAGGCTTTTAACGCTGCCTGACTATCCGAAATGGTATTTATTCTGGCCCCGTGTGTCCTTCTACGAAGACAGATTTCGATTTCGAAGACTTCCCGCTTCAATATGGTTGGATATGTACCCATTGGCATACTCTTATGAATTCTTGGTCCAAGTACACCTGCCCCAGTACTCCCGCGGTCCATCTTCGATCAATCGGTATACCATGCTTGGGACCCTTTGTTAATCATAGTGATTATCGTTTCACTGCTGTCCCTTTCTGAAATTCCGCACTTGTAGGGTTTTTAGAAGGATAACTGTGGTAGCATTATGTCCATGAGATTGATAGCGGGATCATGCAGGATTGGTTTGAGAACCGGATCTTACTAATGCTTCTTCAGACCAGACAAATCTACTTTGGATCACATTTTTACACTACACTATTATATCAATACCTGGCACAAGCTGCGCGTATTTTGTTGCTGATTTTGTATTCAAAATTGGAAAAAAGGTCTGTAAAAAAATTGGACATTTTTGAGTAAAAATCAAACAAAAATGACAATACATAGACGACTTTGAATAAAAAAAAGTAAAAATTGCAACCCTGCTGCTGCTAGCTGTTTAATATGCCTTGGGTCAACCTTTTTTTCTTCGAGGTCCACAAAGCTCTACCGGCGGTCAATGTGTTTAGACCGGTGATGGGCACCGCCTTCCCCGCGGGCAAAAGCTCTCTCTGAGCATCACTGATCTAAACCAGTTTAGAGTCCAGCTCTTTTGTAAAAATAAGGCAACCATAACTGAGCGTGACGCAGTAATACCACAACAAAATGAGACTGTGTTGTGTGCGTAGCTATGTTTTAGACCAACGATATCGGTATCAACTGCATACTCCAGTGCTATCGCTCTTTCGATGCATGGTACCGTGGCTGCAGAAAACTACCTCTTGGCAAAACATAAAACTTCACACGTCACAGCTCGCTGTATGATGTTATGGAGGATTTTGTATACATATGATCCAGCATTGATTCCGCCAGTAACGGCTAGGTTGGGTTGAAATGCGGAATAAATATTTCCAAAAAGGCGCTGCTTTTGACTCGGATGTCTAATGAAAATCAAAGCCATCACTTCCTTATCATAACCAGTGCAACTTTTCGAACAACTACTTCTGTATAAACCTGCAGTTATATCGTGAACGCATCAATTATAAAAATAGAACACCGTAAGATAACTCTACTTAGGCATGGAATGTTGTAGTTATAGTCAAATTACTTTGGTAAACTGTTAAGTTGTAAAGCCATAAATCTGACCAGTTTTAAGAAGAAATTTACTTTAGTCTACATAC
The DNA here is from genome assembly GCF_001687245.7 of Rhagoletis zephyria. Lineage (NCBI taxonomy): Eukaryota > Metazoa > Arthropoda > Insecta > Diptera > Tephritidae > Rhagoletis > Rhagoletis zephyria. The sequence continues at coordinate 7,645 of NW_016172121.1, read as the reverse complement.
TACTAATAATCTTGAAAAATACCAAACATTGTTTCGTGTTCGTCACCAGTCAGCAACATTAATAACAATCAAATCAATAAGAACCACATGTATGTATGTGCATGTAAAAAAGAAAGCTACAACATGTACCAGCTTCCTTGGTGGCCAAACAATTTGCTTACGATTAAGAGAACTGAGAAACAAAGTACAGTAGGGTGCCCCATAACATAAAGCGAATATTTTGTTTATTCTAAAAGGGGTACATTTTTTTCATTTTGTCCAAATAATGTAAATATTAGGTCCGGACCGTCTTCAAACTCAACTTTTGGTTCTGATTTTGACTTCCTGCTGCTTATACATAAAAAGTTCGACTTTTAGTCTATATAGGGCTCAATCGTAGTAAACATACTCTTTTAGTTTTTAACGGGAAGACTAAGGCTGACATCACCGTCATCCAATTAATGTGATGGACGGGGCAAAGCAATATACACATGGGGTCTTGTGACGTCTACCACAACCACCATGCAAAGGAGCGCGAATCCGGTGTTGGATTTGTAATGGGAGAGGCATTGCCTAATAATGTCGTTCACTCCAATAGGCGAGCGTGACGTCATAATCCGCATCAAATCCCTGAAGTAAGAGAGTGGAAGGTATCCAAAGTTCTCATCAATGAGCGTTAGGAGCGCACCTAGGAGCGCTGCCCCGACAGGCTATTAAATTCGTTATTGACAATTTTAATGTCAGGGTGAGAAAGGAAGGAACCTTTGGCCCCATCAATGGAAAAACAAGATTTACACACACCATCTCTTTGTAAAAGCTCTTATGAATCAATGTCAGAATTGGAAGGGATCTTGCCGAGCAGGTTGATACCAAACGTGGTTTCCGTTAGGGCGACTTAGGTTAGGTTAGGATAGGAGGGCGTGTGTGGAATATTCCATACTTACACTCGGAGACAGAATTGTCCATTGTGATTTCCCTTTACAGAGATTGTCAGGAAGAAACATGTTCTTACAATCGAATGGGGACCTTAAGTCATTATTCTACTGAACCAATTACTATCCCTAATGAAGCCGAGGAGATCGAACGGTTATACTTCCGCTATCTCGCCCAGACTGTTGAAGAAGCGTGAACCTAACGCCTAGAGGCGATTCGTCTGTAGACCAGGACATAGACACAGAAAGTGGTCTATTGACGCTTCCTCATCCTGATCACGGCAGCCCATATGCCGATAGTATCGACATCATCGGTGTCAACAAACGCAACGTCTGCTCTGCCTTTCCAAGTTGGGTACGAAAGCGAGCCATTGGATCTAGAGGAGAAGACATAGTCGCTCCTGTCGTCAACCAAATACTGAGTGTGCAATGGAGAAGTAAGTCCTCTCTCAACGTAAAAAACTTTACATATAAGTCACTCATCATGCCCATGATGCCATGGGGCGGAGAAACATGAACAAGAGCAACATCTGAAGAGGAGTATGTGGTCGAAAGATTCTGCGGGCGTTGGCGAATAACGAAGGTGTTTTAAAATAAAGGCGGTCCGTTGGCTTTTTTGGCATTTAAACCGGAACCCTCAGCTGGTAGCGCGAAATACCTTCCGTCGTCAGACAAACAGTTAGTGCATAAGCCGACCCATGTCACTGTTGATGGTTATAAGTAGGAAAAAGCAATTATAATGCCAGCCTTAAAATCCAAATGAGAATCAATTTTGCCAGTAAGTGCTACTTTGGACTGAGAAGGCAATTGAGAAGTAAAGTCCTCTCTCATCGTACAAAGACTTACCGGGCCCTAATACCGAAGCGATGTATGAGTTTACAACGGCGCAGACATAGTGCGGCGAATCAACCAACTGCGGCTTCGCTGGCTTGGTCATGCCGTACGAATGGACATAAACGCTACAGATCTAACAGTATACAACGCGGGTCTCGGTGTTGCTAACAGAGCATGCGGAAGGCCTCCTCTGCGATGGAAAGACATACATATCATATACATACATACATATCAACAAAGGATCGAGTGCGTTTTAACCCCTTTTGGTGACATTACTGGGACTTCCTGCACCTCGGATTGTTGCCGCTAAGCGATCTGCGCATCTTGACGAAGTGTTGTTCATCCTCCCTTCCCAGTGAGGTGGCCAGACGACGGTCTGTGGATTATACTTGGTAAGTGGCTTTAAGAAGGTGCGACTTGGTGAAGTCCTTGCCCTTACCGCAGGTTATTATGTTGGCCCTTTGTCCACCCGCGGCAACTTCAATAGCTTTACCACTGGAGGGCTTAACTAGGGCGCTTGGTGTTTACGCAGAAGGCCTATCAGTTCGTTTTAATATTTGTGCTAGGATTAGTAGTGATAACTTATTTCTATACATTTAATAGTTAAAGTTAAGGTTGTACAGACTGAAAAATGATAATATTAATGGTAATGGCATTGGCAATGGCAATAATTTGATCCACAAACAGATATCCGAATGATTCGTTAAGTGGCGGTTATTATTAACTACCGTTACATCATACATATTTAAAAAGTGCCCATTACCCATAGTCCATGTATGTTCAGATATATGTGTTGTTGTGTTTCCTTGGGCATTGCTCGGGATTCGGATAAAAAATTTGCACGCAAATGCAACAACAACGATATTATCCTCACGGTTAAAAATTTCGGTTTTAATTTTAAACTTTTTGTACTACATATATGACCAAACTAAATTCAGTTTCAAATACAAACCTTCCAAGTTTAAAAAAAGAGCGCACATATGTTGGGTTTAGAATTTAAACAGTTCGGTTTAAACTTTAAACCCAAACATTTTCATAATTAAGAATAAAAAATCTTAAATTTCATGCTCCGGGAGCAACCAATTGTATCAAGCATCTTTGCACACTCAGCTACAGCCATTGTGCTGTTGTGTGTGCTTTCACATGTTGAGTTTGATTCAACATCACATTTCGCTATGTGCAAACATTTTCTATTTCGGTTTAGATTTGAAACCAAATTTTCTTTAGATGAAACCTAGAAACTAGAATTAAAACATTTTGGTTTGATTTTTAAACCACGAACTTTTTGGACTAAAATTTAAACCAGAATATATTAAAAATTGCTTAAAACTATTGACTGATTTAAAAAGTAGACTATAAAAGATGAAAAAAGGCAGTAGCCCCAGCGCGGTTTAAAAATTAAACCCAAATTTTTGACCGTGCTGATAGATATCTGGTTCAATTTATGATCCGCTGCATTGGTTTTGTTTCACTGATAATCTGCTGCACAGTTTGGTAGCACTGACAAAGTATACACAAACAGATATTCTGCCATTTGTTTATCCTATTTTAACTTGATTAAATACATCGCCTTTATGTTAAATATTTATGTATTAATTAAATGAATACTACCTACTTGAATGTACTGTAATTAGTGCTGCCAACCCCAATAAGAATGCTCCCGATCGTTTCCGTGAGAAATGTTCGTGATACTGAGCTGGATAACCCAAGGAAACACAACTAATATGTTCATACCTGCATTAATCGTTCGACAAGCTTTTATATAATTTCAAACTTGCTAAGATTTATCAGCTTATTGTCGATGGCCCATATGGCAATTTCCACAGATTTGACAAATGACTTCAACTGGAAAAATAAGAAAACTTAATCACTGAGATTTCCACGTCAACCCAAATAAAATTTAAATAAATAATTCAAGGTCAAAAGTGGAAAATATTGTATGCAGGGGCTGAGTTAAAAGCACAACTCAAGCATTCGCAATATATACATACATACAAACACACGATGTAAATATCTATGAGCAGTAACTGTGACTGCCGATTTTGGGAATGACTTAAAGGATTCGCCGCATTACTCCTTCGGGAGCTTAAGCAGTTGTCAAATGCTTGGCTGATGTCTTTGGTACATACACAGCTATCCGCACTGAAAATATGTACATTCACATATCACAACACTTTAATCAAATGTTTCGAAAATATATGCAAATGCATGCAGATCCGCTTTCGTTGCGCTACTTTTAACCATTTGCGTTCTTTTTTTGCTTTTTTTGATGAATTGTCAAAAATCAGAAGCCTGAAAAGAATAGTCGCCGATTTCATTGTTGCGAAGACTTGCATTTCTTAGCGTCACAGACACACACACATTACAGAAGAGAAGAGTAAGAATAAGAATAAGGAAATCCAAATAATGCAAATAATAAATGCGTAAATCTTTTAAAAATGTGTACTTTGCCGTCTGAAAAGTTTGGCAGGTGCGACGACGATGGCTGTTGATGTTTTTGATGGAATCGGTAGACAAGAGGCCATAATCCTAATTCTTTTTGACTAACAATTGTCGATGCGAAGACAATGACAATCAACGGTTACATATCATTATTTTGATAAATGATTCAAAAAAGGATTTCTCAGGAAAACATGAAATAATCGGGAAATCAAAATAAAGAGTTTGATGGGACACTGTGAAGCAAACACCTTTCGGTCGCTAAAGGTTTTTGTTTATCGGAGAAGGGTTTTATAACTTTTTTGCTAGCTTTTCATAATTACCCAGATCTCTGAACAACAATAACCCAACGCTCGCTCGTTTTTTAACCGACTTCCAAATAAGGAGAAGGTTATCAGTTCGTCATAATATTTTTTTTATGTATGTTACCGCATAACTTTGGACCACGTCAACCGATTTCGATAATTCTTTCTGCATCGGAAGGGTGGCGTTTAGATCCGATTATTGGATCATGAGATATATATATATATTTTTGTTTCTATATGAAAATTGAAGTCGGTTTTTTGCTAAAAATTACTTGTTTTTTGTTCGAGTAGCCCCTCGGTAATCGCGAGTCTCGATAATAGCGAAACCGCGATTTTCGCGAACCACAAACATATTTTAATAATGCAAACTTTATAAACGCGGTCTCTGAAAATTTTTGAACTCAATAATCGGTGAGTTGGACAACCAACAAGTCCAAAAGTTGACACTTTAAAGTAATATAGCCATTTTGTTTTGTTAAAATTTGTATCTTCATCGAATGGGCTTAAAACCCGTACGAAATATTAAGCCGTTGTCGTACCAGTGCTGATTGCACCCGTGAGAAATGAGGAATGAGGAGAAAAACCATACATGTCCGTGACTTTTTGACTGCGAAATTTTGCATATTTTTTGCGTGCAAAAGCTGAAACGCCTAAATTTTTTGTCACAGTGCAAGTCGAAAATTAACTCATTCGGTGATTGGAAATGCTTACAAAGGTCCTGGTTTCAAGCCAAACTTCCGAACCATATCAAACAGCCACACTGGAGAAGTGAAACTTACGATACGAATCTCTCTTTTTCTCATAGCCAATATACATAAATATGTACATACATACATTCATCTGCTTTTGCTTAAGGTTTTATTTATTGTCTTCTTTCTACCTAGATCCCTACCTCCACTACTGTTCGTTCTAATTACATTTATCTTATTCTGTTTTCCTTTATCTTCATTTTTATCTTTACACTCTATCGATAACAAAATCGATAGTAACATCCAACAAAATATAGCAAAATCGGTTGTAATATTGGTAGCAAAATTGATTACAAAGTCGATAAAAGTATTGATAACCAAATCGATAAATATCGATAACAAAATCGATAAATATCGATAACAAAATTGATAAATATCGATAAAAAGTCGATAAATATCGATAACAAAATCGATAAATGTCGACAGCAAAATCGATAAATATCGCTAACAAAATCGATAAATATCGATAGAAAAATCAATAAATATCGCTAACAAAATCGATAAATATCGAAGGAAAAATCGATAAATATCGATAACAAAATCGATAAATATCGATATAAAATATTCCGACGAACTGATAACCTTCTCCTTTTTGTAAAGTCGGTTAATAAATTTTAAGTAATTCTCGTAAGACCGACCACGGTCTCGCAAATAAGGATCGCGTGTTGTGTAATGCAATGTTCGATAGCCCAATAAAATACAACATATTCAGGGTATATTGGAGAGTTTCTGAGTTTCAATAAGCGTTCGATACCTAGCAAAAAAATTTTGCTTTTCTACAAAGATAAAGAGGAGGAAACCACCGACTGGAAGTGTCTTGTCCCGGGATTTTACAAATTCTTCTTAAATGGGAATATGTAGTATACCACCAAATCTAATGTTAATAAATATTTTAACTTTAAAGAGCTAAAAATAAACGTTTTAAATCGGAATACTGTGAGAATTCCTACCCACCAAATTATGTNACTTTAAAGAGCTAAAAATAAACGTTTTAAATCGGAATACTGTGAGAATTTCTACCCACCAAATTATGTAAACTATTATCTTTGTAAGAGTATGTTTAATGATTTGGAGCTACGTTACGCCTGCGAGAGTAAGACCCCTGGTAAAGATCGATGGTATGAAGAAAACGACAATAAATGAGAATTTTCAAAGGATTTGACGGTTTCTTTGGGTATTTTCCGAAGGCGTTTTATCAATTTTAACTGGACTATGATACAAGACATTCTCCAAAAATGGAGCAAAGTTGGTATAAGTTTTATAATCAAGGATTAGCACGCGCAAAGACAAGAAATGAATCCGACCGAAAACTAATGGAAGTATTTGAAAATGTCACCGCCCAAATACACAAATTCACTGGATCGCATGCAGGACCTTTGGTTTTGTCGTCTCGGAAAACTGGTAAGCAATCTCGACGGATTTTAAAAAGGCCTAAGTTCGCGAATATATTTATTTTTTTGTGGATGTTTAAATTTGACCTTCGCACAGTGTTATGGTTCCGGTGTTGCTCTTCAGTACGTGGTACGAAAAAGATCGTCGAATTAGTTGTTAGGATGAACGATTTCGTCGACCGTAAAATGAACGTAGCGCAAGTACTATTCCGAAGCTGAACCATAATTTTTACAATATTCAAGCTCCATTCTGGAGTTGTGCTGAGTTTCCACTAGGCATTAAATGACAATGTTGGGCATTAAAAAATTTCCGTACCACTACGTCCATAAAAATAGTCATAATGTCTGTTCCAACATGGCATTTTAAAAATGGCATACTTTTTTTAAAATTTCAATGCTTAGTGGAAATTCGGCATTAGCCTAGTCATGATGAAATGGCACAACAAGCTGAGCACAATTGATATTAGCGCTGTCATATCGTACAAATTTGTGATCATTTTATCGTTATCGAGGAACCATGTGTGGTTGCTTTTCCACAAAATTTTTTCAGTAGATGTCACTGCTTATCAAATTTCTCCAATAAAATCAGTTACGAGCATGCGCAATACGACTTTCCCCTTATAGTATAACTTACATTCGAAATTCGAAAACTTTCGTTGGCAAATAATTCGCTAACAACCAGTATTGCATGGTAGCTCCTCATAAGAAGTATATCTTACGCTTTAATAAAGCGCCGTGTATATCAAAATTGGGTAGGAATTCACGCACTCTGCGAAGTCTTCAAAACTACATCAAATAATGATAAAAAAAAGTAGTTACAATGAATACTAGAAGTCATATAGCAAGAATTCAAACTATGAACTCAATTTATTTTCTTCAAATAATTTATGCAGTTTAGAGACTTTTCTACTATAGGAAGAGGTAATAATTATTAATACATTTGTACATACCCATACTAACATCCACGTAAGAATTTACAAATAAAAGAAATGAGGGAACAGCAATAGCCATGAAGA
>NW_016172120.1:0-13481 GCF_001687245.7 Rhagoletis zephyria | reverse complement strand
GTATTTCTGAAAATTACCGTTATATGGGACGTAGGCGTGGTTATTGTCCCATTTAGCCCATTTTCAATACCGTCCGTCCTACACCCAAAAGAAGTTCACGTACCAAGTTTCATTAAGATATCTCAATTTTTACTCGAGTTATCGTGTGCACAGACGGACGGACGGACGGACGGACGGACGGACGGACGGACGGACAGACAGTCACCGCTTAATCGATTTNTTTGCCTGTTACAAACAACCGTTATGTGAACAAAGTTATAATACCCTTGTGCACAAGTGCGCTCGGGTATAAAAAAGGGTTTTATTTAGCAACAAATCTTCATATCATTCATCTTCCACTATGTACACTCGCCAGCTTGCCCGCAACGCAAGCTATTCGTCTTCGGCTTCGTCTTCATTTTCGTCTTCGGCTTCGTTTCCACTCTGTTTGCAACCTAATGGTTAAACACCTCGGTGCGCATTTATATTTTGACTCCCCTGTGGTTCTTAAAGCAAGAATGCGCTGTAGATTTGCCTTCTCAAAATATCTTCAGCTAAGGCGGGCGATGTGTATTAGAAAATTTCAAACAACTATTTTATATTTAAAACAGCGTCTAAAGGACTGCAATTAAAATAATTTAAAATTTCAGTAATTAATTGCTTTCAGCAATAAACTTTTTTGTGCATTTAATCAATGTCAAAATAAAGAAATTTTAACTTAAAAGATTTGTGACAATTTACTTGCGCGTATGTGTTGAGGGCATTTTTTCTTCATAGTAAATAATTGCAATTACAAATGCATTTTGATGCACTAAAACAAATACTATTAAAGGAGCCAAAAATAAGTTCGTGTATACGAAATAAAATTAAGAAATGTAGTAAGCAAATATTTAGTATTTCAACACGAAAATTTAAATGTTAACATTTAATAAAAATTTAATTTAAAGCAAGCAGCGGCTGGCAGCCAAATAAAAAGTCGAAAAACAAAAGCTAGAAAAACATGGTGGGAAAAAAAATTTTGCAAGCAAACAGACACAATGCAGCTGCGGATCGAGAGATAAAAGACGCGAAGGTTCATTAACAAGAACGTGCAACAGCAACAACAACTATTGAAAACAACAACGTTGATATACACATATATTGCATTTAAAATGCGAACACAATAGACACGATAGACGAGAGTATCCACTTGCAACATGCAGAAGCACTTGCAACAAGCGGCGTGTTTATTTGTAGATTGTTTTTTGATGTTTTGAATTGTAATGACAAAACCGTAACCAAAAACTAAAACCGAAAACCGAAAAAGCAAATGCAAATTTCAAATTTCGGTGGCAAATTGTGGGCAACGAAGCACAGCGGCGGGAGGAGCAACGAACAAAATAATAAAAGAAATCAGTGAAAAAGGCAAGAAGAATTTTAAAATTCAGTGCAAATGGAAGAGCGAAAGCTCGAGCGCACGCCATGTGCCGGCAGGGGGGGAGGGCGATAGTGCAGCAGTAAAGTGTTTTGAAGTGCGGAGCGTGTGCATGTAGCTGTTGCTGCCACAGCCCAGAATACGGCAAACAACCATTTGCAACAGCATTGATGGCTGGCTGGCTGTACGCTGATGTGGCATTGCGGTGTGTACTTTGGCGGTGATGGCTGCCTGTTGCGGTCTATGCCACAATTGTTTTGTGCACGCTGCCGTAGCAAGTATGTTAAACAGCCACTACAGCAACAACAACGCTAACAAATTCTGCAACACACATAATTAATGCGTTTGGCCGCAAGCGAACGAGCGAAAAGGCCAAAATGTGCGTTGCCACCGTACGGTGCATAGAGCAGAAGCAGCAGCCACAAAAACACACAAATTCTAGCTATGTATAGTGAACGTTTCGCATAGTTAATGGGACATGCAAACGACAAGTGGCATTTTGGCAGCAGCGCGTGCAAAACAACCAAAAAATCGTTCATCAGTCCGCGCGTCCCTGCGTCCGTCCATCAGCGCGCTCAGCCATCCATCCATCCATCCACCAGTCAATCTATTCATCTATTCAATAGTCTATCCTCCGCATGCAGGCAAATCTCACTGGCCGACCAGCCAGCTAACTGCCGCCTTGCCATCATGGTCTGCCGCCCAAGTGGGTTGTGCTGACTGCGCTAGTAAAAAGTGCTTCTTTTTTTTTGCCGAAAAATTCAAATGCCTTTTACATAAATGCGTAATTCAATCGGCAACATAGACAACTAAATATATCATTGGGATCACACTTAAAGACCAACTGCGGCCCGCCGCATGCCGTTCCCATAGCTGCCTCAACTATAAATTCTTCTAACATTCAACTAAACTTAAAATGCTCACACATTTGGAAGTCTTTCGTACCGCCTTAATCTCAAAAACACACAAAATGAAAGTGTTATCGGTGACAGGGCCACTGATGAAATGCTTTGGCGGCCGAGTGACAGCCGCGGCAGTCATATCAACAGCATCAGTGAAGCAGCAAGCGGCTAGCAGACATCACATTATCAGAATGCCAATGCAAATAATAGGCTGAAAATGCGTATCAGTGTGCTAGACGGGTGATAATTTGTTGATTAGGGGCCCGATAATATAGGCATCATTTAGCAGATAATCGAAAGTGGAGCCGAGAATTGTAGAAGGTATCTGACTCTAAACCTATATATGGTGAGAAATTCGCTGTGCCAATACTTTACGCCGGCAGTGTACATCTCCAGGACAATGTACAAAAATGGAGTAAACGTTTGAAAATGGTTTTGTCAAAATTTCCCGGTATCTAATTTTTACCATAGAGTGAGAAATTCGGCTGATGTAGGGCATAGGTACTATAGATATTAAGCTATAAATTCCCTTAACTGAAATTTATTTCTAACCCCTTTGCCGAGCATTAACCTCCGTAGCCAGCTACACTCCAAAACCGCCTCTGTTTTTCAAAGCAAAGCAAAGATAATACCTCTGTTGCTTAGCACATTACCAAATACTATACATACTTACATATATTTGGCCGATGCAAACTACTCACTGACAAGACTAAAATAACCGAAAACACACACTAAATTCATCAACTAAACTCTACCAATTGCGAATTGCATTTCTAGCGAATAAGTGTCGTATGCAAAAAAAATGCATGTACAGTCAACATATAAATTGAAATCAAATCAAATAGAATTGCATTTATAAAGTATAAAAAAAAATCGCATTTGAACTAAATTAAAGCAGACAGTTGCGGACCGCCGTACAGCGGCCAGGCGGCGATGACTAATTCCACAAATTCCCGAAAAGCTTAAATTTAGCAACGACAGCTGCATATTTAAAAGCAAGGGGAGGAATGCAAAGGAGAAATCTGAATTTAGTGTCATTGTGCAGCTATGTTTAGAATGGATTGATTTCAATTGTTTGTTTGGGTATTTAGTTAGTTCGGATTACAAAATTGCATTGTTGAAAAGGGATTATTGGCAGTGAAGTGTCGGAAAATCACAAATCCTTTTGTTGCGAGTAGTGTTTGAGTATTTCTTATACATATATATAGGTATAATGGATTTATCGTTTTGATTGAAGAACACTGCTTAATACTACTATTTTGGCGGTGATTTATTAGTAAATGTACTTTAGTTGCAATTACATACATACACAAATGTAGATGAGCAAGTATCGCGCCTGAAAATATGCAACACATTAGATGGCTCGGGGAAATATTCGCTATTTCTTCCGGCTTAGCAGTTTGTAACTAATTTGTTAAATACCATCTAATTTTCGCTCCGTATATACAAACATATGTAGTTATGGATCAAATTTACATTTATCAAATAACTCATAGTGGGTAGCTTTCATTGGCCCGTGGTCAATTATGTTCTTTCCGATATCTTCACGCTTATTACTGATTCACTCAAGTTTTCATATCCACTAGCTTTGCTTTTCGAGTGTATCCAATTCATAAAACAGTTTATGCATTAGAGCTTGAGTTCGACCAGCTTGATGCTAATAAGAGCGGCATGTAGGATTTTACACGGTTACAAAGAGTCACAAAAGACACAAACACATATTCTAAAACTAAAAGCCCAATATTTAGCCTGAAAACTCTTTGTCAAATAAGCCACCAGACTTTTCACACTCCATCAGCAAGGCAAATTTATCCTCCTCTTTTAGTTAATTCGGCACACAGTACAATTTCTCGATTGCCGTCCAAAACAAGACCGGCTACCTAAGTGTGACCTGAAATATAATTGCACAGGCCTTTCGGAAGCTTTCTTCCTTCAAGGGAACTTCATACTTCCGCCTGGATACATCGCCTATACACCGCTGGCTCGAAAAAGGAACACAGAGTTGGAGCAGGCGCTGTCAGTGTATCCCTCGGCTTAAGATGATCAATCCATCAGGTCAATTTTGCAAGTGTTTTCCATGCATAAATATTTCCTAAAGCTGAACTCTGTCATCTTTGTATAGGAATGATCGACGTCTAAGTGAGTGTGCCGCCATTTTCTCGGGCAGCTAAGCGGCCATTAAAGCCGTAGCGTCTTCTAAAACAAAGACGAAGATGACTAAGGATAGGACTATTTTAAACGCAGTAAGTAGTCAGCTCAAACTAGAGGCAATATTTCTGCACAATCTTCAGAGATCGGATGAAAGGTGGTGCATGGCGAAAGGCTACAACATATTAAACTTTATCAACCATGCTGGTAGCTGTTAACATGTACATATATATATATATATATATATATATAAATATGTATATATAAATAGCACTTAGCTACTATTTGAGCGTAGCAGTTTTTCGCCACCATTCTAACCTAAACCAAGCAACAATCGGACAGCCGATAATGCACTCTATCCACTGCAATAACCTTGCGCTCGGACCCCATGTCTTACCAAGAAGTCTTTTACAGGCCCATATGACTCTTCTTACATTACTAATAGTTTTGTTCAAAAGTTGTTCAAATATATTTGACCTCGTCAGAGTATTCAAGTACATACATATATACTGTCTATCAATGTCGTGAATACCTGCAATGAAAAAAAAAGAAAAAGGCCACGCTGCAAACATACATATTTTTCCGTTAGTACATCTTTACGCCACTGTGCCAAATCTCGCTTCTAATTCATAAATATTTGATTTTAATCTCAATATTTCTCGCGAAAAACGACTACACAAATTTCGCTTCCAGCACATACACTTATACATACGTCCTTATACATCCCTGCAGTGAAAAGCCAAACCAGTTAGAAAAAAAACTAGTTAATTAACTATTATGTGCCTACCAACTCTAAAATTTCGAAGAACGTAAGCGTTCAGCGACATCTACCTTTGAATCAGTGTTGCCAGAACTTTTTGGATAGACCCGAATTGCCCAAAAAATGCGGCTAAAAACGTCTAAAATGTTTGGAATTCACATGTTTTATTTAAATAAATCACAAGTAGAAAGACTAGTAAATTCATTAAATAAATCTCAAAAACAGAGACTGGTAAATTCATTACAAATTATTTTTGTTTAACAAAGGAAAATGGCGTATACGTATGTAGCTAAGCTTCACATCAGAAGTCATGTTTGTATTACTTAAATACAAAAAAGATCAATAATAAATATATTGCAATATTTTGTGAAATGAATACGTAAAGCTTAGAAAGGGCTGAGGAAAAAGGGCAAGATTATTTCGAGAAAAGAAAACGCCATTCATTTGTATTGAAAAAGACATTCGTTTTTTAAGTTTTTTAAAATTAAACTATTTAAATAATTTAATTAAAAATGACAAATTTAATGATGGAGCTTTCCGCTTTATTTACACCAAAATGATTAATGCCGATTTCGTTTCTCCCAAAAAATTCAACATTCTCCTTGCCCTCTACGCACAAGCACTAAGAACAAGACGACGAGAAGGCAACATTTTTTGTAGAAACGAAATCGCCATAAGTTATCTCTGCAAGTTCAGAGGATATGACCAAAGTAAGTGGATTACTGCAAAATAAAGTATAAGGAAATAAATATTACCTAGACCTGAAAAGGTTTCTAAGTGGCCGACTTCACGTATTTTGATCAAATTTTTATTTAAACTTTTTATTTTTTAAATTTTTTTATCAGTCACTGCTTTATGCAACAATTAATATCTCAGGCCCTGTATCGATACACGCTTCAAAAATGTTTCAGTTAAATCTTTGATATACCCCCTACCACTTATATTTTTGCAGATTTTTGAAAACCTGCAAACAGATTTCTTTTAGCAACGTATGGAAAATCGGACTTTAAAAATATAAAAAAAGTGATAAATCTCTCACTCTTTGTCAATAAAAAAGTACAAATTGTTTTTTTTTTGATACAATGAATATTTATCGAGCTATGATTTGATAAACAATGGCTTTCGCCAAGACTCCTTATATTTTGGATGTTGTAAACTTTTGAAAATTTTATATTTTTTACATTCTTTGCAATTTCCCTTATTTTAGAGGTATTTCTACATTACACTCTGTTTATATCAGAATCGAAACACAGACAGAACACAGTCCGGCATGAAAATTTCTCCGAGATAAGGCTAGCCATTTCTAAGAGATTTTGGTTCGCTAAATTTTTGAAAACGGAAACTTATGTATTTGAATTTTAAGAAAATAAGGCCTATAGCAAAATCGGTTAAAAGCGGCATTTTTTTTTTTGAAAAAAACGGCTAATAAATCGGCTTCCGGCTAAACCAAATCTTTTTCCGGCTGTTTACTATCGCAACCGGCTAAATCTAGCCGGAAAACGGCTAAACTAGCAACATTGCTTTGAATTGCCAGAGCCTAACATAAAACGCAATTAAAGACTACTGGTTCTGGTTTTGAGATCGCAAGAGGTGGTTCAGATTTTTAAAGTTAAATTAATGTAAGTAAAAATAATTATTTCAATCTAAATATAAATAACAAATTTGAAAATCGTATTGCATTGCAGAAAAAACATACATAGGGGAAGAAATGCTTGTGCCATTAAAAAAATAATTTAAATTAAATTTAAAAGTTACAATAAAAATCTTACATAAACGAATAAATAAAGAAAATGAATAAAAAATAAATAAAATAAAATAAAAAAAATTTCCCTGCGCCAGGACTTGAACCTGGGAACCCAGGAGGTATGATGCTACTAGTATTTCTACTAGTAGATGCTGATGCGTAGCCTGACAATTTACAACTAATCTTACATGATAGAACGTGAACTAGTTGGGCTGAAACAAAAACTGGTCGAATTCTAGTTCACAACTATGTAGTAGCTTTCCCTTCAGGGATATAATAATAATATATGTATACACACATGCACACGAGTAACGCCCCTTAAATGCAAACAAATGCACAAATTTCTTCGTATATATACATATGTATATATATGCACACTATGTGCAATACGTATGCATGCGCCAAATTTAGATTTTCCAGCAGCTACATATATGTATGTATGTACATATGTATCAGAGACGAGTCAACGGAAAAACATCATCAGTAAGTATGTATAGGACGAAGTAGAAGAAATCACTTTCAAAGGACACGTATACGCCCTGTTGTATGTCAGCGCATGAAGCAAGTAATCGCACGTATGCATGAACATACATATGTACATTAGGGTGGTCCTTAAAAGTAGCAGGCAATTTTTTTCATCATATTTCCTAGGCCTCAACCCCTACGTCGATGCTACTATAGTCGAAGATATCACATATAAATTTCGGTCCCAATTGGACACGGTTGAAGCGTGTCGCACAGGGGCAAAGTTCAGATTCCTCTATGGAGACTCAAAAAATTAAAATTAAATTTTTTTCCGTCTATTACCCAAAATCGATACTACCAAAGGCGAAGATATCACACATAATTTTTGGTCCGGATTGAAGTCGCTTAATGTGTGTCTCACAGGGGTCAAAGTTCAGATTACCATATGAAGACGTCTTATCCGACTCCAATCGGAACTAAAATTTATATGAGATATTCTCGACTTTAGTAGTATCGATTTTTGGCATTTAATGAAAAAAAAATATTTTTAATTTTTTGAGTCCTTAGAGGCATCTGGTCTTTGACCCCTTTGCGACACGCCTTAAATGACTGCAATCGGGAGCAAAATTTCTGTGATATCTCTGACAGTGGTATTACCGAATGAGGGGGTGAGACCTATAAACTCCTTCATTTGATTTTTAAGGACCACCCTGATATACATACATATGTATGTATTTATGTATGTAGTTAAGCGCATATCACCCGCACTATTGAAACGCATTTAGCAGCGAGTGCCCCATTTAAACCTCACTTATGACTACAGACGAGCTGAGCTATAAATGATAAGCGAAAGTAATGCAATGTACGCGTTGCTAACCTTCATGTCAAGATTTAGAAAATATAATAGAGAAAATACTTGAGGAAAAAAAAAATATATTAGAAAACTTGGCAAACAGAAATATTAAAGAAATATGTATAAAACAAAAGCCATATCAATGGAGATGAAGCAGCAGCTCAAGTTATTTTGAGGAAGTGAAATGCAAACATCCGCGAAAGTTACTCGCATTCGTTGCCAGGATATGTATGTACACATTACGTGTCAGTTGACTATAAAGCAGTCGTGATCAGACAGCGAGAAGTAAATGAAGATTGCTAAGAACGGTAAAGGCACCACAAGCTTCGCTGACATTACCTTTATATTGCTTGTACTTCTATTTGTGAGTAAATATATACATATGTATGTATTCGAAGGTTTGAGTGTGTGTGTTTGTAAATGCTTGCTTGTTGTTTATTCATTAATATTTCTACGTGTGCCGCCAATGTTTTTATCTGATTGTCGCTGTATTTAACTAAATTATGTAACAATAAAAATTCACTGGATAACAGCAGTTACCAATGAGGACATAAAGGACGTGCGATGTTAGCGGGTGCAAGCACATTTTCTTCGTAGTTCTAGATATACATAATTACATACATACATAAGATCGCTTCAAAGCTTAGATGAAATTAGGTTAGCTGGGCTGAGATCCTAGTAGATCCCCACATAGTTTGCAATTGGTGCCTATTTCGCCAGCAGTTAGTTGGCGAAGTTTATTTGGTCTCGACCCAAACCGATTAAGTATTCGTATACATATCAATCAACTAGGAATCAAAAGTTTTGGGGAAGTCATGTTTAGTAAATGTAAATGGAGGGGGCCGATCCAGAAAAACCAAAAAATTTAAATTGTTTTCTTTAACAAAAAAGCAGAAACCTCTGCATCACTTAAAGGAAATTTATTTAAAGGCCCTTCATATATTTATGTACATACACACATACATACTACGAGTATATAAAAGGATTAGGTTATAGCCATTTAAATCTCCTTCCTTTTCCTTTCGATTTGTACTCTTCTTCTTGGTAGCGGTGTCAATTTTACGCTACAAAACGCTAACAGTTAAATCTCTTCGTAATCCTTTTAATGTCATTTTGTGCCGTTTTAGCTTTGGTGATGTGGTGCTGAGTGGCCGCCACTTATGTGCCAAAGCGTTTGTGCTCGCTCGTATTACTTTATATGCCAATCAAAATAGCATTACGCACAAAATCATGCATATATATTAGGGTGCCCATCGAAAATGTTTTTTTTTGTTGAATTTCAAGACCTTACCCCCTAATTTTATTTTTTTTGTGATAAATGTTATTGCCTATTTTTATATATTTTTTTAAAGGTCATTAAGAGTCCATATGATAAAAGTGGGCAGTTTCCATTTTCCTAAAATTTCTTGAAAATCGACTTCTTTGCTAAAGAGCGATTATAAATTTTGATGAATTCCTTAGTCACACAGCTCAAAAAATCTGAAAGTCCGGTTAATAAACAATATAAATTCAAGGCCGTATTTAAGAAAAGTCGCCTAACTTCGACAATTTTTATGCGATTGCAATAAATAAGCTATCAGGTTATTTAAAAATAGATTTAATTTTAGATACATGTTTTGAAATTGTGAAAATTATCGATGGTCAAAATTTAAAAAAATTAAGATGGGCACCCTAATATACACGTGTATGAATGTATAATTTGTATTAATATATACATACATATGTACATATATAAATGTCAATATTTACGCATATAAATGAGTGCTAATATGATAAGGATAATTGTGGCTACCAAGCATTAGGATGGTAGGAATTTTAAAAGGTCAAAGTGAGTAGAGGAGGTAAAAGTATTTAAAAAAAGAAGCTATGCAGTATTGAAGAAGGAAATAAATAAAAAGTAAAGGATTTACAAGGCAATTCGGACATTTGGCTTTCATTCCATCAGAGTCTTTCGAAATTGTCAATTGACGCAATTATCTTGAGAGCTCTTTTCTGTATTTCGAAAGACTAATTGAAAGATCTACTTACTAGGAGGTCTTAGCGTTATTCTGCTTCCTTTGTTACAACAAGTTTTTTAAAAAGTAAATTAAATAAATAATATGTATTTTTTAACAATTAGAATCAATTAATTAAGGAAATTAAATTAAAAAATTAAACAAATTTAAATAAAACAAATAAATTTTAACCAAAAAATAGAACCGGCTTCAATTCTCATATACAAATTTAGGAGTCCCGTTAATTTCTTCATGATCCACTGATCGGATCTAAACCAAATTAGTATGGGAAAAATATTTGAAATAGGTTTCTAGAAATTAAATTAAATTAAGAAATCACACATTTTTTGCCAAGAGCGCCCACCCCTATCTCCATTTTGGATTTAATTTAAATAATTCGAAACTTTTTTGAAAAATAAGTTAAACCTTTTGGAAAAATTCATTTTTAAATGCCATTGGGGTTTTTTAAGCTTATTGTAAATTAGATTCTCAAGAACCCAACACTAAAAAGGAAGAAATTTTAAGCGCCTTTTATGTTTTTACGACTCTGGAGCCTGATTTTAAAAATTGAAAATGGCGCATCCAATATTTCAGTAAAAAAATTCAAATCGATCTGATTCGCTTGAAATGTTTTTCTCGGGTTTTCTTCTGGTCGCTAATTACGGATCTGGAGTCAGGTTGGAAAAATTCAAAATGAATAACCCGAGATTCCGGCCACAAAAATTAAAATCTATTATGTAGATTGATGGGGTGACACGCTTTGCACCCCCAATATATATTTTTCTTTTTAAAACAATAAAATCCTGAAATTAAAAGAAAAGTAAATTAAAACAAGTGAGAAAGTCTAAGTTCGGGCGGAGCCGAACATTAAATACCCGGCGTAAATATTAAATATATGTTTTTCACCTTTCCGAAAGCTACCGCTACATGGTACGCCGGGCTGTATCAATTTTGAGTAAAGTAACTTCCTTAAATTTTGAAATATTGAAGTTTCAACCATTCCCCAAATTTACCGTTATATGAAAAGTTCCGTAATTTTAGTCCGATTTCAATAGTTTTCAACGGTTTGCTTTTATGTGGCAAGCACAATAACCATACCGGGTTTGGTACAAATTAGTGGAACGGTACCCGAGATACAGATGAGATCATAAATAGGCGGTGGCACGCCCATTTTCCAAAATTTTATCATAAGCGTATTACTTGGTAAAGAATTGTTGCAAGCGTCAATTTTGAATAAATTAGCTTCAATATTTACTGATTTATCGAAGATTTCGTATTTCTCTAAATTACCCTTATATGGAATGTGGGCGTGGTTATTGTCCGATTTTCGGCCATTTGGTATGCTGTACCAAGGCCAATAACTGTGCCAAGTTTGGAAGAAATTGGTGCAGCGGTTGCCAAGATATACACATGTAACCATAAGTGGCTACGCCCATTTTTCAAAAATTTATAATATTCTTATTTTCCGTCTAAAAATCATTGTAAATATCAATTTTGAGTGAATAATCTTAAAATATCGCAGTTTTCGTATTTCCAAAAATTACCGTTATATGGGAGGTACGCTTGGTTATTGTCCGATTTTGCCCATACCATCCGTCCTACGCCCGAAATAAGTAAACGTACCAAGTTTCGTTAAGATATCTTAATTTTTACTCGAGTTATCGTGTGCCCAGACGGACGGACGGATGGACGGACGGATGGACGGACGGACAGACAGTCACCGCTTAATCGATTTCTCTTATCATTCTGATCATTTATGTATACGTTTGTCTATATCTATCTCGATTCGTTTTGCCTGTTACAAACAACCATTATGTGAACAAAGTTATAATACCCTTGTGCACAAGTGCGCTCGGGTATAAAAAGGAAAAAAATTAATTAAGGAATACAAAAAATTTAATTAAATTAAAAACTTTCTTTTTAAAACAATAAAATTTGAAACTAAAAGCAAGGTAAGTTAAAAAAATATAAAATTAATAATAGAAGAAAAGTAAAAAAGTGTATATAAATTTTATGAAATTAAAAAAATTTTCTTTTTTGAAAATTATAAAATCTTAAAATTAAAGGAAAATTAAATAAAAAATACATAAAATGAGTTTCTACAAATTAGATTAAACTACAAAAGTACATATTTAAAAAATAAAATCTAAAATGTAAAAAAGGTAAATTAAAAAATATTAAAAAAGAAAATCTGCTACCGGAGATTCGAACCTCAGATCTCTTGAATAGCACGCCAGCGCTTTGCTCACTCGGCCAATACGATTATTGGAGCGTCGCGAACAAAGTGATATACATACATGTACAGCTTCATTTGAAACATGCTCTATTACCATGGTGAAATAAATATAAGGTGATGTCACTTACATAACCTAACTTTTTCTGCATGCCAATTGCTGCCATGCATTTCGGGGTAGTAGAAAAAGGGAGAAAAGATTATGATTATTTTTACTACTTTTTGGGTACTATTTCCAATTCATACATATATCAGTGGACCCACACCAGTTAAATGAAGCTTGCATCAATAAAATAATATTTCTGTAAACCAGTGTAATTACAGTTTCATTTTTTCGCTCAAAATAAATTATTATTACTTAATTTTTATTTTTTCGATCAAATATATTGATTTTAATAATTATTATTCAGGTCAATTTTTCTGCCTAAAAATTATTATTTGTAAAATTTAAAAGGCCACTCGGTCGTACCACACACATATGACAATGGTTAAAACTTAAAAAATAAGGACTATTTTCCGTCTTTCATTTATTCATATTAAAACAAATTAAATTATACCGTTCCCTTTATTTAATTATTCTTAAATTCTAATAAAAATGACATATTAGCCCGTATGGAAGTTCTGAAGTACATGTATATGCGTACATAGTTTTTAAATATCTAAACTTTAAAGGGAATTTTATTACGACCTTTATTTTCGTTACCATTTTAAAATAACATTTCTGAATTCTATCAGTTATATTATAAAATAATTATGCGTTTAAATTGTTAGACCAAAATGCATTATCGTAGCAATCCGAGGCACTGCTCCGATAATATGTTGGATATATGTGACCTGGTCTACGAAAAGGGAGCTTACGTGCGAAAACTAGTTTTCTGTGAAAAAGCTGTTAAAAGTAAGCAACTCGTTTCGTCAGTTTCTCATTATCTCGTTAATTGTTCTCCGCGCCGGACGTCCAGTAAGTGTTGTTGTTGGTCGGAATATTATTA
>NW_016172119.1:0-13482 GCF_001687245.7 Rhagoletis zephyria | reverse complement strand
AATGGAAAAGGCCTGGCTGGACTCATGTGTCAGACGAAGGGTTAAGAAATAAATATAAGTAAATAGTTGATGCCATTAAATATTCAGCAGCATTGTGTGCTTGGTGTTGTGGAAATATGTGTGCAGAGCAACTTTATTTAAAGTGTTTTATTTTTACAGAAAATCGATTCATAATACCAAACAGTTGTACAGTAACATTATCCGGTTACGCAATTAGGCACTCACTTCAAAGAGAATGCCCCTAAAACTGGAAGCCTGTACCTACAGGCTCCATTTTGGGCCAGTTCTAACCTTAAGCTTATCTAATGAATTGACTAATAAAATAGACCCTACAGCGAAGTTGTTGTGGGCAAAAATCGTATCTACCCTATCACAACTGTGTCCAAGGCGGTCTCCAGCGACTGTACCCTATGCAATGGTGCCTCACGAAGTAAATACAGATTATCTCAACTTGAGTTGGAGAACTGAGCCATTTCTTACTACTTCTGAGGAAGAGCGTAGTTACGACTACTAAATATACTTACCCACCCGACCAACGTACACGAGAATGTATCCGTTTTAGACATTTTGTTAACACTTCGAGAATGGGTCGTGAAAGTATCAGTTTGTGACAGTAGAACTCTCGTGCTCGTTATACGTTTTCAAAAGTTATTGCGAAGAGTTTTCGATAGTGAAACCGTATCTCATGTTTTAATTTACCCATTGAGAGAAGAATCGTAAGCAAACATTAAAGTTACTAGTTTACGATATCTATAGCTGTTCCATTCCAGTTTATTCCCATGTTTAACATAACTAACAAAAGATAACAGTGGTTAAATTTTCTCGTTTTTTAAACCAAAATTAAGTTTGCAAAAACGTAATTAGATGTGATTAAGGTAAATGTTATAAAAAATAAAATGAGAAATGTACAGTGGTAGAAGAAATAATAGAAACTGGTAAAAATTGTTTTGGCTATATTACTTTTGTTTATTTGATGTTTAATATTTTTTTATAAAAGTCTAGCGCACTATATAACACGCACCATATAAATCCACATTTCAAATTTTGTTCAAAAATTATAAAAAATCAACAAATTTTACCAAAATCACCCAAAAATTTCAAACTTTTTACTCAGATTTTTTTTTGCAAAATTTTGGTTCTGCAGTTTTATAGCCCATAAAAACCAGGTTTCAAACTTTGTACAAAAATGATAAAAATTCAACACATTTTACCAAAGTCCCCAAAAATTTCAAACTTTTTAATCAGATTTTTTTGAAAAATCTGGGGTATGAAGTTTTATAGCCCATTAAATTAGTGGGTTAATGTGCATATCTCAAGCCGCTAGAAAATCGCGTTGATTTTTTTTTTTGGCTGACGGTGTTGTGCATTTTCTTCCATATAAAGCATGCTCGACCATGCTCAAAATTTCTTTTTATGCGGAAGAAAATGCCTAGCAGCGTCTGCAAAAAAAAAATTAACCCACTAAAATTTAATGGGCTATAAGACTGCAAACATTAAATTAAAAAAAAAAAAGAAATCTGAAATCTTTTCTAAAGGATATTGTTAAAATTTGTTGAATTTGTGTAATTTTTGTACAAAGTTTGAAATGTGGAGTTATATGGCGCGTGTTATATAAAGCGCTAGACTTTTATGAAAAAATATTAAACATCGAATAAACAAAGTAATATAGCCAAATCTGGTCAAAATAAAAAGTTTCATTTATTTCATCCACCACTGTACATAAGTTAAGAATTTAAATATGTACAGATGCAAGCAGTCTCTGATTATTTAAATTCCTGAATTATCCTTTTTAATCCCTCTAAATCTGAGCATGCACAATACTCAAATGGCATGTAATCAATATATTCTTACAGTTTCGAGCGTTTTCATTGATCCTAGAAAATTATATTGACCCCAAAAGGAAAGAACTCATTTTCTTACGTGTAATTCCTATGGGCAAATTAAAGGTTCGACGCGGGACCTCTTAAAATTGTCGTAGAGAGGCGAGATTCATCGAGCATCATCAGGTACTATACCAAATGCTAAAACTTGAGTCTTATTCCGGTCGCATTTCGAGATTTTTTTTTTACGTAATCTAATATACATATGTCTATATATAGGTTGTTAATCATTTTTAGGTCATAGTTACTCTGTATAACAAAAAAAAACTAATATTTACCAGAAATTCCTATTTTTTAGCACTCTTTGAATTGCTGACATTGCTTCGAAATTGAATTTGTATTCCATTTCCGTACTCAAGCCAAGCCCACGTGAAAAGAGGTTGGGTTCTGTTCTCAATCGCCGCGTTTGTGCGCTCCGCTCTACTTTCGCATTCCATTTTATTGTTAAATCTTCGCAACTGAGTTAAAAGTTTGTGTCTCGAAAACTATTTTCACTTGCATTATGATTTTTTATTTGTGAGTGTGTTTGTCCTTATTCGGCCACAATGTAGCAAAGTGTGTTACAAATTTAATTTATACAGCTGCAAACTTATACAGTTACTTCCGTTTCAGCGTACATCCGCTTGGCGAGTGGCGCATGCCTCTCCTTATATTCCGCTTGAAAGCTACACTATTGGCACATATTCACTTTACTATATGCATATGTATGTACATACATATATCCTATAAATATGTATATTCGCATTCATATGCAAATGATGGCATGGCCAACACCATCCTGTTCGCGTTCACAAAAACTCTCTTAGCATTTGTTCAACGCGTTACAAATTTATGCCACTTTCAAGCGTTCGCAAAGTTATGCACATTTTAGCTTTTACTCGCTTTCATCACTTCTGCAGCTAAGTGTGTTTGCAGTTTAGTACATCGTTGTCGATTTTATGATAGACAATTTTGCAATGCATGCAGCTTTGAAAACAACCCGGCTGGTGAAAATTAATTTGCATACACCAGGCTGAGGAGATATAGTTATTGGCTAAAAAAAATTTGGAAATAGCAACAAAGTATTAACTGTACAATTTACAGTTGCTTTGTGGATCACCAATTTTCTTATCAAATCTTTCTAGAATTCAGCGAGAATGTCAGGTTAGGTTAGGTGTATAAAATGTTCTACAATTTCACTCGGTGTTGTCCGTTGTAGAGTGTCCCGTTTGAGTGAGTGTTAGGAGGGGCTTCCTAACCACAGCGAAATTTTGATATCTTTGATAGCATTAGCCCACTGAACCAGCGCCTGTTCTAAATGAAGTCGAGGAGATCCAAGTGTTGCACGTCCGTTATCTCCGCAAAATTGTTGAGGAAGCGTAATGCCAATTGGTTGGGACTCTTTGACTGTCACACAGAAAGGGGTCCAATTGACCATCATTGCTCGTCATCCTCATCGTGGCAGCTTCTGCAGAGAGTAGTTATGGGTACTCGCCTTTGTTCTCAGAAGGTATCCTGTATTTTTCCTGCAAATCCGCGTTCTTAGTCTTCCCGCTTGTTCCACAAGTGATTAGCAACGGTGATAATCGCCTCGTTAATTGGCAGCAAAGAGCCTTACCTGGTCGGCTCGTTCCGTTCAATTTAGCGTCTTCCATGGACGGAACAAAGAGAAGAGGGATGAACCCGTGTCACGCGATATGCAAATCCTGCAAGCTAACCCCTGAGTTAAGCACACTTCGCAAGCTCATGTCATTTTGTATACTTTTTGGCTTTCGATAGCATTTTCAACGCGTAAAGTAGATCAGAATAGCAAAGCGAATAGGTCTGGTGTTGAACGAGACCAAAACGAAGTATCTCCTGTCATCACATAAACAGTCAGAGCATACGCATCTTAGCAGCCACGTCACTGTTGACAGTTACAATTTTGAAAAAGTAGACGACTTCGTTTATTTGGGAACCAGCATAAAAACCAATAATAAAGCCAGCCTTGAATTCCCACGGAGAATCACTCTTGCAAACAAGCGCTACTTTGAACTGAGTGGGCAGAAGTAAAGTCCTCTCTCGTCGTACACCTGTGCTGGTGAATGGCGCGGAGGCGTGAACAATGAAAACATCTGATGAAGCGGCTCTTGGAGTTTTCAAGAGAAAGATTCTGCGAAAGATTAATGAACCTTTGCGCATTAATAATAATAATAGATTGGCGCCTACACATATGTTAGTGTTTGGTCGAGCTTTTCCTCCGACTTGTGGCGTGCGCCTTGATGTTGTCACACAAATCGCAGGGACCTACAGTTTTACGCCGACTCCGAATGGCGATTGTATTTTTATGATAAGCCGTCTTTCATGGCAGAAATACACTCGGACGTTTCCCATTGCCTACCGAGGGACGATCGCGGATAAGAAAAAAACCTTTTTTCTATATTTTTTTGCGATGTTGCGCATAAAGGATGACGAATACCTCAGACGATTTAACGATGAACTGTTTAAGCTTTACAACGATATAGACGTGGTGCAACGAATTAAAATTCAGCCGTTCTGCTGGCTAGG
Source organism: Rhagoletis zephyria (assembly GCF_001687245.7). Classification (NCBI taxonomy): domain Eukaryota; kingdom Metazoa; phylum Arthropoda; class Insecta; order Diptera; family Tephritidae; genus Rhagoletis; species Rhagoletis zephyria. Next base: position 9,076 of record NW_016172119.1, on the reverse strand, counting down.
TCGTGTTTTTCGAATGGACAGAAACGCTGCAGCTCTGAAAGTATTCAACGCGGGTCGCGCTGCTGGTAACAGAGGAAGAGAAAGGCCTTTTCTGCGTAGAAAGACCAGGTCGAGAAGGACTTGGAAGAGAAATGACTGGCGTGCTGTTTTGGACTCGGCCAAAATCGCTTAGGCGGTTATAGCGCTAATAAAGAAGAAGAAGAAAGTAGTTCCGTGCGGAGATTGGATTCGTGCAATGCTGTCGCTGAAGGTCGTTAGAAAAAAGGCGGAATTCACAACTGCTTTTCTCTAACTTCTTCGTTTCTCAGGCACTAATATCTACACCCGGCTCTATGCAGACGATGTACTAGGCCTTGATTGAAGGTGATTGAAGTTAAGTGCAAAGAACACTAAATATAGTGTCACAGGAGTAGCTGAAACTAGCGCTGTGCTCTTCACTAGAAGAATAAGGTTCGTTCGTATTTCTACTAACTTTAAAGGAGTCAGACTTCTTTGAAAGTGAAGTGCTTCGAGGTTTTAAACTTTTATGGAAGTAACACGTTTAGCAAAAGACCTCCAAAGCATCAAAAACATTCTGAAAAAAAGAAGTTAAGTATCTAATAGTGGAACCCAATAGATTTGCATCTCTTTTAATAAGCCCATTACTATTTATTATTGCGGCATCTATTGTGCTAACGTTGAAGCAATTTCTCCGATCTTGAGCTATTCCTAAAGTTAAACATTTTGGAGTATGTCATGTTTCAGACTGTGGATGGGAATAATAACATTGTAGGAAAAATCTCAAGTTTTATAATGACACAACAAATGCTGAGACACGTAAGCTTAATTTTGGACTGTAGATTTTTTATCTCTTTACCGTTTTTCCAAAATATTTTGATTTTTATGAAAAAAAAATCAACCTTTAACAAAGAAAAAATTAAAAACTAACCTCTTTTTAGTGCTTTTGAAAAATCCTATAAAAAAGTCTGGACATCAACCTCGCCGGAAGGTATCATATGAAAATTTCTCGAGGAAGATATCGCCTCGCCGCAAGTAGTTGAATATAGCGCCTAAAAATATGCACTACAAACACAACGCGAAAATGGACAACACGCCATTTCTTTAAATGAAATTAATTGGTGCTCGCATCTATGTACATTAGGGTGGTCCAGAAACAGTAAAGTCGGAATTGTAATTCTCTTACCCCTTGAATTGTTCTATATTGAAAAAATATTCCCCTATTTTTTTTATTTTAAAATCGAAAAATATTTAGAAGTCGCTCAAGGCGCTCAAAATTTTCCATGTATTTTTATATGGGAAAAGTATATTTTTTCGTAGAGATGGTATAGAATTCTTGAGAGCCAATATTTTATTTTTATCGGAAGACTCTGGTTCTCTTCAGGAGACTTTCAGTAATAATATCTAATTGTTTATTTAACCATTTTTTAATACAAACGATTTCTTATTGGTCGCCCCTTGGATTTTTCGAGGTTTCTGTGAGTTTGTGACGGACCTATAAATTATAGTTGCAATGAAAAAATGTTTAAAGAAACAATTGGGTATTATTACTGGGAGTGTCCTACAGATAAGTAGAGTTTTCTGGTAGAAAAATATTGATTTTTAACTATATTTTAACTACGAAAAATTATTTTTCCCCATATAAAATACATGGAAAACTTTTGGCGCTTTGAACGACCTCTAAATATTTTTTGATTTCAAAATAATAAAATAAGGGTATAATTTTTTCGTAATAGAACAATCCTAGGGGGTGAGAGCATAAAAATTCCGACTTTTTTTTCACATGCATTTTTGGTGTGTGCACCAATCTTAATATCTTTGTAGAAAATAAATAAGATAAGAAAAAAACTTTTTAATATACCACGCTTTTATAAGTGGGCTAAAAAGTAGAAAATAATTGAGGGATTCACAACGGTGTCGTAAGTGTCGTATTGTTGTATGTTGTAAACTTTAAAAGCTTAAATAAATGTTTAGCGAACTTGAAACGCCAACGAAATATTTTTTAACACTACCAAAATTCGAAATATGACTTTGATGGTACTTTACTTACATATTTTTTAGGCGTTTAAAGTTTACGGCATACAACAATACGACACTTACGACACCGTTGTGAATACCCCAAATATTTCTCAGTCCCACAGAATTTGTTTTGATAACTTTGGATTTTGAAATTTTAGCAAAAGGCATTATAAACAATTTATGAAATTGAAAATGAAAAGTGTGGGCGCATGTAATAGGCTTGCATTGATATGAAAAGTAATATATGTGTGAACCTGTAGTCTCATCAGAAAGTCCCGTTTTAAGAAAGTGGTACTTTAGCTTGCAGTGTCCTGCCATATTTATAGTGTAAGTTTTATACCCCATTTCCACCAAACGCAAAACTGCAGTTGAGAGCTCAGATAAGTCGCAATAATTTCAACAAGAAGTGATCGGCAAGGTTTAGTTCTTAATTGTTGCCTTTTTTCTTTCGTTTGCTTGTACTTAGTTCCTTCGAGTTATAATCTGCTTTTTCCAATAGACATAAACTGCAGTTGAGGCTTGGTGAAAGTGAACTATTAGACTCACCCTGCTAAAATTAAGCAATTCTTCAAAGAATCTACGTAAGTGCGCCAGTCAGACTCAACCTGGCATTTTCCCACCTTCTTGGTATCTCAGCTAAATACACCTTAAATAGACCGCAGAACGGCCATACACGCTCCGTTAGTCGCCAAATTTTTTGAGAGTATCAGCTCTTTCATTGCCATTAAAGCTCTCATGTCCGGGAAACGACCACAAGATAAACTTTTTATGTATTTTACGTGAGTCTAAGGCCCTTAACTCTCAGTTGCCAAATTATTGTTTTACGGTCAACGACCGACAAGGTCTCCGCGAACCTTGCAGATAAGCGCTGCATATTTTGTTATGGCCAATATGCCAAATTGAGGGATTTTCCACAATATTTAATACGAAGTCTTTGACAAACATAAATCGCCTTTGTGGCTTCATTGGTAATCGATGTGAGGTGTAGGGTAGCGATGAGTTGTTGATCTAGTGTCACCTTTAGATATTTCGCACCTTGTGAAAACTATATCTCCATACTTTACAATTTAGGTTTGAGCAGGTTGACCTCTTCTTTTGGTGAAATAGATACCGTTGTGCATTGACAAGCCCTTTTACGCACACATTCAATGGTTCTGGAGCATATGGTGTCCTCATGTCAACCCATAAAGTAGATGAAAATTTGACCTGAGTAGCAACTTAATACATTAAACCGAGAGTTCTTCGACAGCCAGCGTCCATAGTAGGGGTGAAAAGACTCCCCTTGAGGACGCCACGGATAGCCTGCTAGCTCAACCACTACGATTCTGCATTTCCATATGACCTAGGGAGTTACTAGGCTAGGAATATCCTTCTTTGTCATACCCATTGATATTGTTTCGTTGAGTTAGGCGATGTATAGCAGTAATAGAGGATTTTCCTGCTTAATATGCATGTTGGGTTTGGCATAGTGGGTTGCCGTTGAGATAGGTCATCCTCTCAGCTACCATTTGTGACAGAGGGGGGAATACTTCCAATCATTAGCATGGGAAATCTACATACGTTAAAAAAAAACACTGTAACTCTTATTAAAGCATCGGCTTCAATAGCCAACTAAATTCTTACTAATTTACATTGCGTGTATGTAATTTTCGCTTTATTGTATGAGCGTGGCTGCTCTAACCAAGCCTAAAAAAAATATTTAATTGCTTTCACCGCAGTTCTTTCGTTTTTTTTTTGTACAATTTACTAACCCACTTTTCGCCTGGCTTGTATGTATAATTACAGGTGCTGGACTACACGCAGTACTTTATGGATTTACAATTGGCGAATCAAGTGGGCGAACCCAACTGGCTTCCGGAATACAATCTTACACATTACTATGCGCTCAGTGATATATCGGCAATTTCTTTACACAATTTTGTGGATCGTTTCACCAGCAGTGACGGCGCATGGTTTGGCAAGTAAGTATGGAATATCACGTTGAAAGAATTGTAGAACATTCGAAATTTTAGATCAATATTGGAAGCTTCTAATTTGATTACTACAAAAATTAATTATTTTGGTTTAGTTATTTGAAGACTATGTATTTAAGTGTGCACGTAACTAGTCAGCTCTTAGATATTAGAGAATATTTTTACCAATCTCGCCTACAGGCATACAGGCCAGATTTGTCTGTTGAAAGCGTCTTTCCTAGAAGATGAAGCCACTTGGGTGGCGTAAACGGGTGCTTTTGGGTTGAAAGTTCGCTTCATTTTTGTTGACAGGGACTACCCTGCACAAATCACGATTCTTCCATGTACGGCTTTAGAGAGTACTCCAAACTTAACCGAAATGCCTACAAAAAATGTGGTCAAAGTTACATTGCGATGCCCTAGGGCAGGACCTTATACCCCTGCTTTGCATTACATAAGTGTAGAAAAAAAAAACCCGAGGGATTTCTCTATGGAGTACCTATCTCGTGTGGTGATTACGATCGTTAAAACACGAGCAATGATCGGGTAACAATAAGCTGGTGCAGAGACCCGATTTGGTGTCCTACAGCATTACAGAGAAGCAGGGTAGGTCAACTTCCATACGAATGCATTTGTTTACTATTACACTTTGTTTAATATGAGTTTTCAGCTTCAGCTTCGTCTTCGTCTAAGCTTCTACTCTGTATGCAACCTAAGTTTTATTCCGATTTCTCAAATCCTTCACAGAAGAGAGAGAACAACACTTCCGTTGCAACCCGATTGTCAAATTATTTTCACCATTGTTAAATTCACTACAGTAATACACATGTTATATTTTGCAGATAAGGATTATTTCTATTCTAATTTTTAATATATCAAAAGCGATACCTATAATTATGAATGTGAACAAATGTCAGTCTATTTGTTTGAATTCAGTATACAGAAATCTGTGATCATAAGCAATAACCACCTAAGTCGACTTAAGAAAGAATTGAATGATATATGCAACTCTATTCCATGTGTATGTGAAATCCCCATCTCGCCATAGGGATAACATTACGATCCAAATGTTTAAAACGCTTTTCCTCGATTTCAGGTTTTTCGACTTAGGCAGTTATTGCTTACGACTACAGAAATATTCGCTAGCACCTGCTTTTTGGTTGTGCAAAAAATTCATAACCTTTCATATCATATCCTTTCTGACAATTTTACTCAAGTTGTTTTACTTTGCTTAGCAACTAAATAAATATTAGGAAATGATCGTACTTTTATCACAGCAAGGCGTAGGTTAAGTCGCAATGATAGCTTTGTACTCGGGATATAATTTACGATAATATTTCTCATATATATATACAGACAGGGTCAAAAATATGCGTACCCTAACGTATTGACGCATTTGTTTATTTATACATATTTTCCAAACCAAATTTTTGTTATTTTTTTCTTTTTATTAAATGTAGTTCATTCAACAGCAAAAGCCACAAGAATCAATTTGAAAAACGGTAAAATGCAAGAAATACCAAGAAATTTTCATCGATATCTTCAATTCGATTTCTTAGAAAAAATAAAATAAGAAATTTTTAGTACGTAGTTTTGTACCGCATTAAATTTTAGTATAATAAAGTGCAAGTTAAAATTCGCCGAAGATTACCGTTGATTTTTTAGGGTTTTTTTTTGACCTCAGTGTTTCGCATTTTCTTCCATGTAACGCAATTAAACAATCTTTTTTATATATGCAAGAAGATCCACAACATCACCCACTTTTTTGCGACACGATTTAGGAAAATGAAACCTCGTAAATAAACCGGTTTCCCACACAAAATTAAGTAAGTTTACAGGATTCGCATGGATATGCGGCATTTATGTGTTTTTATGAATTGCCGTTATATTTTTATAACGAGTAATTTGTAAGCAAAGAATAATACCGAATTCAATTCTCATAAAAAAATTTAAGATTACTGTTAATTTCTTCATGATCCAATTATTGGATCTAATCGACATTAGTATGGGACCACCACTGAGCCATCACCTTTGCTAAAACCAAAGTTATTTATTTAAAGTCGGCTAAAAAAGTGAGAAAAAATTTGTATGGTAAATATAAATAATTAAAATCGTCAAAATGTCAGGGTATGCATATTTTGGACGCTGACTGTATGAATCTAGTTTTAGTTTATTTTTATTCAAGGGATTTTAGTAAAAAAAAACGTATAGTTCGCAATTTCGTTTTTTATACCTTTCACGAGCATGAAATGGTATTATAACTTTGCTCTAATGTTTGTAAGTACCAGATTAAGAAGATATAGACCCATTACAATGTATACATACATGATCAGAGCGTCGAGCTGAGTCAATTTAGCCATGTCCGTCTGTCTGTCTGTCTGTCCGTCTGTTTGTATGCAATCTAGTCTCTCAGTTTTCAGATATCCGGATGACATTTTGTAAGTGCGTCTATTTTTATAATGTATTAATCAGTTGTCATAACCGGAGGAATCGGAGCACTATAACATATAGCTCTCATACAACTGGCTGCTCAGATATGAGATTTTTCGTTATAACTCCTCAATTGGTGTAGCTAGGAACATGAAATTTTGCACTGTTGTCACTCATTATGAAGAGAATACTTATAGTAAAAATGTCGAAGATCGCGTCGCTATAACCTATAGTCTTCATACAACTGATTGTTCAGATATGAGACTTTTTGTAATAACTTCTCCATTTATGTAGCTAGAAACATGAAATTTCGCACTATTTTCACTCATTATCAACAGAAAGTTTACAGTAAAATGAAGAAATATCGGGTCACTGTAACCTTTTTATTGACTCCATACAACAGATATGGGATTTTACTGTAAAACCTCTTTATTTGGACAGCTAAAACCGATAAATTTCGTAAGCGATTTTGTAAATAATAATACAAAGTCCTCTGAGAAAATCGCAAAATCGATGCTGTATAAGCTTTATCTCCTATACCACTGATATTTCAGATACCAATTTGTGCGATATGTCTTCTTTATGTAGGAAGTTCAGCCCATTAAATTGTGTTACCAGTTTACATGCCTTAGATTGGTGCTATGTAAGGTATATCTTCCATACCTCGGATTGTTCAGATATGGTTTTTTTTATATATGTATCTCCTCTATCGATGTATGCTGTGAATATATACATTTTGTCAAATGCAGTAATCTGTTAAAATAACATTTTCAGATGTTCATGAAAGGTATGAAACCTTCAGCATAGCCGAAGACAGCGCTGCTCTTACTTGTTTTTTTTTTTAATATTTAACTTATGACGTTTTCGTGAGCACACGAACCATGACATTTTAAATCTTTATTTTGGTTGCGATTCATTGATTCAGTACTGCGTTGCCCCCCCCCCTTCCCCCCGCAATATTCCTTCTGCACTTTGCCATTCAGAAAATCTCAAAATGCCATCCAAATAATACAAATAAACAATTCGAATTCTGTTTCCATTTCGTAGAAATTGTTGTTTGCCATTGTTTTTCTTAAAGTCTTACAAAAAGGTATTGTTTTGATGTATTTGACTGCAGGCATAATAAAACAACACCAACAACAAGCCCATCGTTATAGTGCATAACAAGAGCACACTTTCCAAGCGGCAGTTTTCTATAAACGTGAAACAGGTGAAAGCTCCTCTTGTGCGCCGATGAAAGGGTAAGGTGCATGCAAAATCGCTCGTCGTTTCGCTGAACACAAAAAGCCAATTGACTGAAAAATAAAAAAAATATTTTTTGTATTTCCCTTAGCCTTTGTTTACACGCCGCTTGACAACCATCCGCTCTAATGGTGCTTCAACTCTCCATCCTTCTATCCTTCCATTCGCCCACATTCGCACCCAACACCACTTCAACCCAGTCGGACTGCAACAATTGTTGTTTCGCCTTTGGCTAGCAATTGGCGTTATATCAAAATTTCTTGTTGTTCTTGCTGTTCTTGCTCTTGGGGAGCAACTCAGCGACCGTAGCTACCATTAGCGTGGATTTTCTGTAAGAGTAGGATCTACATATGTATGCATTTAGCCCCTCAACTCAACATGTCGTTGACGTTTCACTTGCCAGCGCAAATGCACTTGCGGGCGAGTATTACTGTATTTATATACATACATATGTACGTGTGTGTGTGGCTGTGTGGGCGGAAGCCTGCTTGTTGCGAAATGTTGATAGACTTGCTTGTTTATTTGCTTTCGCAGCGAGGTTGCCAGCGTTCCTTGTTGATTGTCTTGATTGTTTTTATGTAAATTTATGCATATTATATGTTCGTTTCTTATCACAACGATATGAAATGCTACCCACAAGTAAAAATGTTTTCATATGCGTGTGTGTGCGATTTACGTACATACATACATTGTATTCAGTACATATGTATGTATGTATATATTCTACATGTCAATACAGCGTAACATAGCAGAAGATTTTGCCTATTAGCATTTGATTATTCAAATGTGTGTGCAGGTTGAAAGCTGGTCACATATTTGTTTAGCCTTTTGCCGTTTTTAACTAAGGCCCTGCGGACACATGTTGCATTTTTCGTATAATTCAAAGACTTATCAGCATCTGTTACAGCACGAAAAATGCCACATTAGAACTTACTTTGTACTTACTTTATGCTTATTAAATAGCAATTTCGCTGAAAACCCGTTAAAGCATTATGAAATAATGTTTGTGTAAGCAGGTGGTTGCAATACTTTCGCCATATAAATTTATTAGTGGGGATGCATGCGGCGCAACGTAGTCACCAAACTAATAAACTTTGCATGCCCCAAAATGGTGCACTATCAAAAAGAAATCAAAATTTTACTATTGCAAGTAAGAAATACATCTAAATTGGCGGGCCAAAGGGGTATTAGAATCTGGGTTGCAGTTATTTTTAGATTATTTCAAAGAAATATGGAAGTGCTCATAATTTTATGTCTGTGGACAGAAATACAAACATAAACTATATCTGTACCTATCTCGATTCCTTTAGCCTGTTACAAGCAACCGTTATATGAACAAAGTTAATATAGCCTTGCGCACAAGTGCGCAGTGTAAGTACGGGAAATATTTAAATATGCAACAACTGAGGGAAACGGGTGTCATCTTTCCCCCCCCC
>NW_016172118.1:3390-13483 GCF_001687245.7 Rhagoletis zephyria | reverse complement strand
ACTTGTTCGTCGCTTTCTAGGAAACAGAAATATATATTAGGAGATGGGGAGGTATCCGTAAAAGGGTATGCAAACCTCGGCACCTTGCAGTGCGGTGTCCTTTCCCCACTCCTTTCGAATCTAACTCTGCTGTCACCCCAATGTGACTGTTTCAAGGCGCCTTACGTGTCTTGGATACTCGGTTCAAAAAAGGAGGCCTTACTGCAAATTCGGCAAAAATAGTCTTGGTTCTTTTTTTCAAGAAAAACGAAAACCTCCTTTCTTGAATGGTACTACGCTGATTTTTTCTTAAAAAGGGTATTATTTTTAACGGAAAGTTTACTTAACTGCGCGATGTAGACGAGCGTAGCAAGAAAGCTATAACTGACCTATATGCCTGTTAATCAGCGATCGAAAAATGGGGCTTGAAGCCTCACATTGTGAACTAGATGCACACAGGGGTTGTGTGTCCCATTCTGATCTACGTTATCATGGTTTGGTGGCCGTAAGCAATTGTAAGCAATTTTTAATCAGCTATAACCTTAAAACTATAAGTCCCATGCGTCCAAAGATACGAAGAAAAATGTAAAAAGCCGATCTTTATACGATCTACATATCCGTGATCAGGTTATCGACATAGCGCTCAATGAGGGACAGTTAAATTTTTTGATTGAGAAAAAAATTCCACCCACCACATTGAACAATTACGAAATAAAAGTTCTTTTCATTTTACGTTCCATAAAAGAGCCGTACGCTAAGAACGTGTGATTCAATAAACTATTTGCATAAACAAATTCAAATTTAGAAAAATCCGCTAAAAGCGTGTACGCACCATTTAAAGAGTAAGCACCATAAGCAGTGCTATAGCCTACCACAAAAGCAAATAAGTATTTACATTTCCATATACACTGCACACAAAATGAATTTAAAAATCATACGGAGCTCAAAGTCTGCAGATACATAAGTCAGTAAGCAACCAAAGTGAATGTATAGTTAAGATTCCAGAAGCAATGCGCATTGCTCACAAATTAAATTAACAACTCACAACATACGAACGACGCCACAGAGAATCAACAGCGACGTCATCTGAGGCGGCACACAGTGTTATATTTTAGGAAGAAGAACAAAATCAAATATTTCGAGAACGAGAAGAGATAGCGAAGGAAATGTAACGGTATTTTTTTCAGATAGATAATACAGAAAAAAACGTGTCCTTGGATAAAATAATTACCATGACATTCAAATATAGTAGATTTTAAAGTTTTTTACTTTGGGTGCTGAAACCAGTATGCATTGAACTATCTAAAAGTTTTGAAACATGTGGTCGCTGTTCTTGCGTCAAGGGATCTATTTTCATGGTTGAAAGAACCGAACACGCCTTTTTAATACTTTTTTAATTATTTACAAGCTGTTTTTAGGTCGAAAATATACTGAAAAAATTTAATTTCAGTTTTAAGAATATTTTAAAGATCTGATTGAACGAGAAATTACCTTCATCTTAAATCCGACCTTCAATTTTGATTTTATTTTTTTTTACCTAAAAACAGCTTGTAATGAATTAAAAAGAAAATTTTAAATGATCTTTTGTCTTCTTAACACGAAGGAATCGTATTCGCACGACACAAAACAGCAATAATATGCATTTAAAACTTTTTAAAAAGCACATTGCAGATTGATTTTAGGTCAAAAAAAGAAAAAAATCTAAAACCTTCTATATTTGAGGCCATTTTAAAGGTCAAGGTATTTCTACCATCCAACGAGCCAATTATCCATCTAAAAATCTTTAAAATACCGTTAAATTTTTTTCACTTTCTTTTCTCGTTCTAGAGATATTTTATTATGTCACCCTTTGTTCAAAAATGGAACACTGTGCGACTTAGCTCTAGCTAGGTTATGCGACTGTAATGAATGTATGTATCTGCTGCTGATTCGGTACTGTGAGCACGCACAACAACGGCATAATTAACTGATTTTGATATCAACGCGACGATAATGCGATACGCCGCCAGAAGACACAACCACCTGTACGAGTATATGTATGTATTTATAAAATACCTACTGTCAGCGCGCGGAGTGGTGCGCGGATTTTGGCGCGCTTGTACATTTTTTTATGTTACACCCCTTTTCGTATGTTGGATGGCATCTTAATTGCTAGTTAGCGCGCCGGGCAGCTCGCCGGTAGTCACATCATGCACCTATAAAATAATCTTACAAATGACGCCCCCTCCTTCGCCCCTTCGCTATGCTATTTTAGTGGACTAAATGCGAGTCAGTGAGTTATCGTTTCATTCTATGCTGTCTCACTTTTTTTGCACATCTCATTTCATTGTGCGCTGCCCGAGTAGCCGCTGGTCATACGACGCTGATTCTATCTTCGGTTTAAGCCCAGTCTCGGTCGATTGTGGGGTCTGCTCTAGCAACGTTCCGTCACTTTTAGTGATTGACGCCACTGCCGGGGTTTCTCCTCTTCATATTCCTTCTCTTAAATGTCCGGTACGCTTCAGCATTCGCAGTCGCAGTTGGCGTTTCTGCTGCAGCTACAGCGAATGCTTAGTTGCCGCTGCTGTGAAATTTGATATAAAATAATCATAATAAGAATTTTCAGTCAGATTCTGATTCTGAGCGCGGCGGATGGCGCATTATACTTTTGCTGGCTTGGCAAGAATTTCTCGCTTATGTACTATTAACTCGGTGTATTTAACTTAAAAATTTGTGTGAAATTTTATTTGTTTACATTCTTCGGAAATTAACACACGTTTGCTCGGCATGATGAAAAGTGTAAATTTGCAATAATTTAACGATGGTTGAGAGATTTGCACTAAAAACACAAACGAAAGAAGAAAATCGGACTGAAATTATTTAAAAAAAAAAACTCTTACAACATCGGCGAAAAATGCCAGTTTCGTACTGAAAAAAGTGTTTTAATACAAAAAACTGGTGACTAATGAAAAAAGTTGAAGCAAACGCAAAAAAGACAATTGAAAATTAAGAAATAAATTGGTGCATCAATTGAATAGTAAATAATATATAAAAGGATTTCTTATTGAAAGTAAAATAAAATAGAATAAAGTTTAGTATTCTAAAGCCGAAAACTAAATCCAAATAGATTGAAAAGCTTTTACGAACATATTTACATATTTACGCTTGATATTTGAACTTTAAAGCCGTGATGATTAGAAATTACATTCAGCGCGTTTGATTCATATAAATTGACTTTTTCGCCTATTAAAAAATTATTAAAAAAGTGCAGTGTTTTAGTAAAAAAAGGTAATTTTAGAAATTTAACAATCAGTATCATCAAAAAAATTTATAATAATAATAATAAAATTTTTTCCCATTTGTTTTAAAAGCTAGTAATTTTGTAATACATAGGGCAAGGCATTCCTCGAAAAACAACCTAGCTAATTAATAGACTATATGCTGAGCCAGTTTCTGAAAAGAAATATTCCGCCTACTTTTTTGAGTATTTTTTTCTTGACCTCATTCTTATCATTTACAATTTTAATCTTGACTAAACTCGTCTTGGACATACCTTAGATGTCTTATCAAGAAGCGCAATGATTCTGGTGGTTGTTTTAACGGTGGTAATTTGAGATGAAGCCGTGGAAAACTTCATCTTCGTGTCTCTGAAGGAAGCTTTAACGCATAGTAATATTGGAAAATCACATCCATTGGCCCAATCGGAGCACACGATAGTTCGACATACGCAATGGTGCAGCAGGTCGTTGTATTCGGACATTGACGGCACTTTTTCTCACTCGAGGATTTTTAGTAATAATTCGAGTCCAGGAATGTTTCCCTTTACGTTACCAATGCATATTTCGAATATTGTGAACTTAAACTGACCACGGACTCCACAAAACACACACAAAAAAATTTCGTTAAAATCGGTGCAGCCGTACGCGCGTACAGAATAATTATATATACGTATATACATATAAAGAAAGGGTAAAAGTTTCAGCATGTTTTGTATGGGATGTATGTATGTATGTATTGAAGGTTAAAGTTTGTATCATAAGTCTTTTGTACAAAAATGTTTCAGAAGTTTGTATCTTAAGTCTTTCTAAAGGTTGTTGACAGAAAAGTACACAGTACATACATACTTATCTATGTACATTGTACATGAACGCAACGGCACAAAGTCTTTAAATGATTTTTTTCTCAAAAAAAAAAAAAAAACAACGAATGAATCCTATAGATGGGAGTGACAGAAATTACATTAAAATATGAACGAATCGATATTATTGCTTATTGTTTGAAATATTTTTTCTAAGGGTTTATTTTAAATGATACCTTAGAATGTTGTAAAGGCAACATTAATTAGGAAACCAACTAGTTTTCAGTGTCTCTTCGTCAAGACTCAAGATAAATGTTGCCAAAGGTGGTTCTGCAACATTTAAAAAATACACACAATATACATATATATATATATATATTTTTTTTTAACAAAAATGTTTAGATTATAAAATTTAAAAAAGAAATGAAATAAAACCATCAATTGAGAAATATTTTGAGAAATATTTTTGTTCTCTTAATAGCAAATTCTGTAAACATTTATAAATAAGCAAGATGTTTCATAACCATCAGACCAATCCCAATAATAATATGCCGTTAAAAACGTTTTTAGAAAGGTCTTTACATATTTTGAACGAAGTGTGAAAAAGTGGGCGAATTTCACCAATTAGACAATCAATTAGAAATTTCATAGCTTTCTTACAAAGAGAATAAAGAAATATGTGATATTTTGAGGTTAGATAAAGAACAGACCAATTGTTTCTACTTCGACCAAAACACTATTAAGGCATTTCTGCAGTCGACTAGCTTCACTCCTTAGCAAAGCTGATCATTTAGATTCCATTGGGGAGAGTTTAAACGCCGGTTTAACAGCTTTAATGCAACCTGTTTGCAAGGCCGGTGTTGGTGTAAGTCAGCATCGTCAATAACTCAGCCAGATATGATAAATGTGTAGTACATATATATATATATATATATATATATATATATATGTTCGCAAAGTTATTAACATTTGCCAGGTTTGAACAACAGAGTCCCAAACAATGGAATCAACAGATTACATATGTATTAGCTAAACTATTTAGTGTTGATTTACTGCTTAATTACCACATTAAAAAGCGCTTAGTGGATGGTATGTATAATTTATTGTTCTATTGAACCGAGCATCGAACTATTGCGCATATATATATGTAAATTAGAGTGTACATTTAGGGTGGTCCAAAAAAAGTAAAGTCGGAATTTGAATGATTTCACCGCCTAGCATTGTTCTATATCGAAAAATATAACCCTGTTTTTAACTTGATATCAAAAAACATTTAGAAAAAGTTTTCCATGTATTTTAAATAATGGAAAAAAACAATTTTCCGTAGAAATGGTATGGAATTTTCCGAAATCGATACTTTCTGTCGGAAAACTCTTCTTCTCTTCAGGAGACTTCCAGTAAATATACTCAAGTGTTTATTAAACCATTTTTTAATACTAACTATTTTATAGGTTCCCTGAAAACCATAAAAATGCAATGAGGAGACCCATAAACAATCATTAGTATTACAAAATGATAAAATAAACAATTGGGTCATATTATAGGAAAACTCAAGAAGAGAAAAAAAGTTTTCCGTTTGAAAAATATTGATTTTTAAGAGTTGTACACCACTTCTACGAAACATTGTTTTTTTCCACAAATAGATACATTGAAATCTTTGAGCGCTTTGAATGACTTCTAAAAATTTTTTGATCTCGAAATAAAAAAACAAGGTCATATTTTTTCGATATAGAACAGTGGGTGAGAGCATTGAAATTACCACTTTACTTTTTCCACGCCACATGAATTTCAGGTCCACCCTAATGTATATACACACCTATTTATGTATTGTGTGTATGGTGAATTTTTAAATTTAGCGCGCACACATATTCTAATTAACAAAAATCCTGCTACTGTGTTGAAGTTCGATTTTTGCTTACTTTTCCCCCTAAAATAACTGGTTTTAACAAGAAATTGAGGAAGTTAAGCGCTAGATTTTTTATTTGGTTGCTATTTATAAAAATGCTTGCGAGATGAATATAAAATACATATATCAGAGACGACGATAAGTTGGAAGATAATAATTAAAATGATTTCATTGAATTAATGATAAATGATACTTTTACAATTGTTGACATATTAAATAATTTATTTTACTTTACTTAAACTTTTTCCAATCTCATCACCACTTAGGTATGTTTTCTCAAACTCAACTTTACTTAGTTTAGCCATCTTTTGGACTTAGGTCAAAAGTTAGCCTACTTTTTATTCAGCTTATTCTTGACTAAGTCCAAAAAATTGGCTAAACTAAGTTAATTTGAATTGGAGAAATCAGCCCTAAATCTCTGCGGCTGAGTTCAGTGGAAGCACTGAAACCGTGAAAGACAATTTTTTGTTGTAGCTAATAGACCTTTCGCTAAATATGGTTCAAACAGCCTAATTTCTATATGCAAATTCAAATGGCTGCTTAACGCTTCGAATAATACCTGCTCACGTTGTTTGCAAACAAAGCAAAACCTTTAGAATTGTAGTGACATATCAATGAGAAAATATCAACTCATTTGCAATAAAATAATACTAGTCTCATGGCGCATGTTTGATTACGTTCTGCTAGTTATTATACGAAAGCATTGACAATGAAATAATTTAGGTATCCATGTCACGGTGTCAAATAGTGTTCAGACATAAAATTATACAAAAAAATTTAATTGAAATACAAAATGTTGATTCTTTTGTAGCTGAACGAGAAATGCCGTCAAAGTTTAATTAGAGAGTAAGTAAGCAAATTAGTTGCTTTCTTTTCGGCTTGAAGTATTTCAGCGATAAAATTTGTTAAAGCAGCTTCTACTCAGCTATAGTGCATTATCAAGTAGAATAGAACAATAAATCTCAGCACTCGTTCTACGTATGTATGTATGTGTATAAATATGTGCATATGTATGTATGCGGTATTTATTTGCAAAATTTACATTATTTCCACTTATCGTCGTTTAAAGTACAAAACCTCATAGACATTTGCTCAATGGAAGCTCCTGGTATCAAACCCTTATCCATTCATACAAAAATATCGATACTTAGATATAAGAAGAAGTGATAATTAGGGGGAAAAGAGAGAAGCGTTTTGAAATAAGGCAAGTTTTACTCTCTCTCTAATGAAATTTTTGGCGAATTCACATATGAGGTTTTGCATTTTGTTGACACGCGGTTTTGTACTTTAAAGGACGTTATAATTATTTCACAACATTTTTGCTTTTAAGCCTTCCATTCTAATAAATATTAATGCCAACACATAAAAGTATTAATAGATATTTTTTTCGCAATCATGTGCGAAGTCGCTCGTAAAAATCAATAAATATTCGCAAAACAAACTTTTTGAAAACCGAGAAAAGGTCAAAGTTCGAAAAAGACATTATTTTAAAATTTAAATAAGTACATATATATATATGTATGTGGTATATAGTATACCAAGAAAAAACTTATTCACCCCATTCATATTGCCGTTGCTCCAGTGACAGCGGTTCCTTGTCTAACTGCAGACAATTCTGCCTAGTCATGCCTATAACTTCATTATGAGGTAGAAATCCAAAAATTTCCCAAATATTTATGTAAATCGCAATTTCTATCAAATTAAAAATTAAAAAGCATAAAATATGTAGAAAGTAGAAGAAGAAATTTACAAAAAAAAAACAAGCGATTGTTTTTTCTAATTAGCGACATTAGAACGTGATCGGCCAGCGGATGAGCAAAACATGCGCAAATTCTTGCTCATATTATTTTGCTAGCTACAGTTTGGCAAAAGACCGCACCTTTTTTAAAGCTTTCAAACGTTTTGTGAACGAGAAAACATAAGCACCCAATAGCCTAAAAACACGAAAGACAATTGTTTTATTTGTAAACGATGATTTCTTTAGTCTAATTTCGGTTAACGGGAATCAGTAATTTTTAAACTAAAAAAATGAACATTGCATTGCATACAGTTACTTAATTATTCATATCTGAAGTATTTTAATTAACTTAATTTAGTGTTTAATGGATTGCGCCGCTCTTCTGTTTTTGCTGTCATTAGGTCGCTGGGGTTAATAAACTTGCGCCGTACGAACATCTGATATTAAGAGCATAATTCAGTAGTTTTTTCTTGTTTTTTTTTTATTTTCGTAGTTATTTTCGTGTTTCTAGCAATTAAACTTGTTTTTATTTTATTTTTCGTTTTTTTTTGTACTGCTTGGCGCGAACATCATGAATTTGTATTGTCGGAAGTGATACTTTACCTGTTTTGTTTTATGACTACTTTTTGTTATTCTTTGTATGCTATTTATGGAAAGTGATGAAATGGGCACACTTTTGCTTTCATTTGTAGTTAGTTTAAAATTTGTTCCAAATTTGTTGCAGGTTATTGTCTTCCTGTCGCAAAATAGAAGCCAGGGTTCGTATTTGCACACACATGCTCTGCTCACACACACGTCAGAAACACATTCAACTTGTACTCACTGCTCATACACATGTGTGTGCATAAGTTGAAAACAAACTCTGCTCACAGAAAAGTGTGTGCTGTTTGTTTTTAAGCACATGCACATGTGTGTGAGCCGATTTTTGTACAAATTTCAGCCCATGCACATGCACATAATATATTCTGAAATAGCCATTCACCGAAACTTTCGAGATTTGAGGAAGTCAACTGCAATTTGTGCATGCCCCAAAAGGCGGCGAGCAATCCTGGCAGCTTGCCAACCAACTCTTGTTCCAACTCGGGATTGTTAAGGTGGCAGACCATGTTTGAAGCTTTCATTGTTGCGCAGATGTTTTGCACCTCCAAAGCCAAATCTACGAGAGCCTCAAGGCGGTTTTCTTTTACTGCTGGTATTTCTCGAATTCGTGCCAGGAGCACGGCAATAATAAGTTCGGGACGTCCGAATTTCATTCGTAGTGTGTCGAGTATTTGTGGGACGCAGGTCGCGTGTAAGAGCAATTTTCTTACTGCGTTCCGTGCCGCTCCTTCTAACGCCTGACGTAAGCGCAATAAGTTTTCACCCTCCGAAAATCCACATAGTTCGGTGGTCTGTTGATATGTGGCCAGAAACAGGGGCCATTCTTCAGGTTTCCCGTTGAACTTAGGCAGCTCTTTACAAACACCATTGCGCGCAGCAATTTGATTTTTGGTTAGGCAGCGTTGATCGGGTGGCCGTGACAAAGTCTGCCCTGCCAGTTGTGGTTGAGACTCTGTTGGCGCTGGCACACGCTCGGGTGCCAATTTCGGTAGCCAAGTCATACCGACTGCGGGCCCGGCATGTGTTTGCACCTGCTGTTCAAGAGTAGAGAACTTCTCTTGCAACGAAGTGATTTGGTTTTGCATATTGTTGTCAGCTGGTGACTCATTTGGCCGCAGAGGAGTGGCAGAAATACCGCCATGGTCACGGTGCCGGATGCCTTCACCTTTATTCGGTGGCCCTGAGGTGGGCAAGGTGTGCCCAGTGCCATTCAACCACTTTTGAACTGCGATAGTGTCCAAACCTTCATCTAGGTCTGAACATTCGTCTTCGGTTTCTACTTGTTGCAGAAGCTTTTTACGCCGATCAAGTAGAGCTTCCCTTTGACGCAGGATCCGCTCCTCTTCTTCGATTAGTGATGCTTCTGCACGGAGCCGTCGGGCTCGTGCCGATTTACTGCCAGGACTACTCCGACTCGACGTACCACCTTGTCCGGTTGCGGCTGTAGGTGATGGATGGGTCGCCTCTTGTGGCGTGAGTGCGCAGGCAGCGCCTTCCTCATGGCTGACCGTAATTTGCCGACCCTGCTTGCCTTCAGTCGCCTGGTTAGGGAGGGCAACACCAGCGCCAGCCTTTTGTTTTTCCGCCCCAGTCGTCGTACTGCGTGAAGATGTAGAGCAATCTGAACAGCGCCAGTCCACGTTTTCGATGGAGGCCGTAACGCCAGCACATCGAAAGTGATACCATTGATCGCATACATCACAGCAAACCATTTGCGAATTGTCTGCCTTTGAGCAACTCTTACAGCTATGACCTTCTGACATTCCAGCATCGGGCATTTTGCAAATTGGGAAATGTTAAATTATTTCAAAGT
>NW_016172118.1:0-2428 GCF_001687245.7 Rhagoletis zephyria | reverse complement strand
TGTTGCGGAAGCCAGCGATCCCACGCCCAAATTTCCAAAACACTCGTTTATGTATTGAGATGTTTGAAATAACTGGTGTTTATATTTATTCATTAGTTACAAGTGCTTTACAGATATTACAATAGTACTTACTTTAGTATTTTCAGGGATCTATCTGGATTTTATTAAATAATGTAAAATTTCTCACGCTCCTTGTAAGAAGTAAAGGCAGAAAGGAAAGAAAACGTATTGTCAAAAACATACTCAAGAAAACCTATCATTTGCTGTCACAGGGTGGCACATCGCAGTTAGGGTGCTGCCGTATCTTTCTTAACACATATTAAAAAATTATTTCAAGATTTGAGATAGAGATCGAAGTGTATAAGTTTCTCTACGCAAAGCACACACATGTGCGTGTGCTTTATATTAATAAAAATAAAGTACACACATGTGCCCGTGCTTTTTACCAAACGGCACACACATGTGATGTGAGCAAGTTTTTAATTTTTTATATGCACAGCACACGTGTGTGAGCGTAAAATGTTAGGATGTGCTGCGCATGTGTGTGCAAATACGAACCCTGATAGAAGCATTAATGCGTATTTAGGTCAAGGTTGGTCTACGAAAACGATGTATTGCTTTAAAGTACTTGTTTAAAGTATGGATAAGAATCAAAAATTAATAAAATATTAATTTGATTTTAATTTTAAAAACACGGTTTATGGGAGTAAGCAATTCACAAACCTTGCTTATCGAACGAATGCTAATAGAACGAGAAATAAGGGCAGGATTAGGTGAATAAAAAATACAAATGCTACCGGTCAGGGGTACCGCTCCTGTAGAACATAGCAGTAGGCAGCCTCCTTCACGAACGAAGATATTGGTTTGAATACGCCCACGATATTGCAATAGTTATCTCAGCTAAACACTTCTCAATATTAGGCAAATATGAAAATATGGTCCTCTTAGTAAAGCAAGAGACAAAATATCTAAGTCTCATACTAGATAGGAAACTAAACTGGGGGCCCAACAATGCAGATATAGTGCACAAAGCAACAATAGCACTATATTCATTCAGCAGGTCAATATGAAAAATATGGGGCATGGAACTCAAAATAATACACTGGATTGCCAGATAGCGGCAGTTTGGCCAATTCCAAACGCTTGCGTCTACATTATTAGCTCGTGCGATATGAACAGCACTATCTAAGGCACTGAATGACCTACTGAATTTTCTTCCGTTAATTCGTCATATACTACTTATGCTCATGATAGGATACTAACGGAGTTTTTGGAGCTTTCCGGATTGCTGGACAACACACTTCCGAACCCTGCTCCCACTACAGCTTTTATGACGCTCCTAACTTCAAGCAAAGAGTGGCGAGTCCGTTCTTGTATACACAGATGGCTCAAAGCTCGAAAGTAGGGTTGGTGGAGGCGTACATATACTCCGAACACCTGGGAATCTCCTTTAGCTTTCGTCTTTCCGACCACTGTAGCGTTTTTTAGACTGGTGAGGTCTGATATGATATCTCCAAGCTGATATCTACATACATTTTCACTGACATCCTTCACGAAGGAGTCGACAACCTCCGTGGTAGCCATGATATGAGTAATTTCCCCTAAGGTTGTTATGGGCTCCGGGACACTGCGTAATTGGTAAACATGTCTATCGACTGACGAAGAGGAGGAAACGATTCTGTACTTGTTGTGCCAGTGCTCTGCACTATGTAGACGAAAACTAGCTGGGTATACAATTCTGTTTTAACTTGGAGGACCTTAGATGCGTGGAAATCAAGGATCTTCTAAAATTCCTGCGAAGTTCTAAATATTTTTAGGGGACCCCATACCACAATGGCCCTTGAGCATAAGCATGTCTTATACATGACTGCAACTATCGAACCTGCTAATACATATAACCAATATATCTGTGATTAGGAGGTAGGGTCTTATGATGGACGTATATAGGTTAAGCAATGTTTCAGTTTCTATTGAAGATCTTCTTGTTGGCCGGTAATGGGAGAAGGCTGTCTGAACTGTGTGCCTTTTGTTCTCTTGGGGAACAGGATTTGTCTATTTTTTCAAAAGCTCACTAGTGTTTGGCTAATAGAGATGGGATATAAGTACGCTCCAGTAGAATATCCTTAAGTACGAAAACAGGATGCCTTCTATTTGCATTCCGGATTTTTATCCAGGGATTATGCTGCTTGACATATGGTGGAGCGACAAGCTAGCCGAGCTCTTGAAATCTGTCCTACTCCAGCAAAGGGAAAAAAAACATACACATAATCGGCATTCGCTAAGTTAAAAATTATTTTACATGCTATGATAAATATTATCAATTGTCATTCAGACAGGGTAAGAATACAAGCACATTAAGAATAAGAAGAGACTATGTAAATCTACCTTAGCATTAAAAAATTGACATTTTCCCTAAGCTGAGCTGAGC
>NW_016172116.1:0-13485 GCF_001687245.7 Rhagoletis zephyria | reverse complement strand
GATGCTAGATGATGATTCTGTCTACTAATCTAAACATGCATATATACATACATACGTACATGTGTATAAAACATCATTGCTTACATATGTGCAGACATATCATCGAGTCAGGATTCAGTTAGGACTAATCAATCTGCCATTTTACGAGTTAAGTTCTGCACTAATTAGCGACCAGCTAAACCCTTTAGTAACTAATTCGGGTCTACTCTCTTTAGGAATAGTCACAAAATTTTTTTTGCAGGGTAATAATAAATTATGCATGTACGTACATCCACACATACTTATGTATGTACATTAGACTACATCACTCCCCATACAAAAAAAAAAAAAAATATCGGTACTGTTTTTCCATTGGAATTATAAAATCTATTATATTTTAAGTTGTCCACCAAAATATTTCGGAAAAATATTCAGACATAAGCGAGCTGGACAGATTTTAAAATACCTCCAAAAATGGAGTTTTTTATGAATAAAAATAGTTTCTTACAGATGTTTTTTGAAAAAATCCCCTCAAATGACAAAACGGTTTAAGGTTAAAAAAATTTACGTAAACTTATTAAAAAAAAAATAAAATTCTTGAACGGAATCGTAATAATGAAATTTTTGATGTTGTTTTTTAACTTTTTTCAAAGATTGTTATAAGAAAAACCTGAATCACCGAACCTAAACTCTTCCGATTTAGACTTGTGAGGTATCATTTGAAAGGTATTTTCTCACCCTTTTTATTTATTTGCTAATTAGCTTATTCAAAGGATGAAAGAGAAAGGTAGGACGAACGAGCATCATTCAAAGTTGAATTCAGATGTATTCGTATTTGAAACAAAAAATGGGACACAAATGACTTTTTTTTGCACATAAATAAAAATAGTGGGAAAATACCTTTCTACCGAGATCTCATAAGTCTAAATCAGAACAGGTTTGGTGCAGTTATTTAAGTTTTTCGTAAATCAATCTTTGACAAAAGTAAAAAAAACAGCATCAAAAATCTCATTATTACGATGCCGTTGAAAAGATTTTAAAATATTTTTATGCAGGTTTTTTAAGCCTAATCTGTTTTGTCATCTGAGTGATTTTTTCCAAAAAGCTCTTTAAGAAACTATTTTTATACATAAAAAAACTCCATTTTTGGAGGTATTTTCACATCGGTCCAGCTCGCTTAAATCTTAATATTTTTCCGAAATATTTTGGTGGACGTCTATAAAATATAATAAATTTTGTAATCCCGGCGGAAAACCCGCACCTTTTTTTGGTGATGCAGTCTAATGTACATGCATGAATGCGCCCACCACCAATCGCCAACCTCAGCCGTGACAGTGAACTTACAACGACTTTTGCGGGTTGGATACTTTGTATTAGCGACTGAACGGTCAGAATTTGTTAGTCGGCCTGTCTGTCAGCTGGCAAAAGCAGCTGAGCTCTATAAAAAAAAATGTCTAAAGAAAAAAACAAAAACAGCTGCATACTTTCATAGTTATGTATGTATTTTCTTTAGCGTAAGTCATACATATCGACGCTGAGTGGAAGATCGACCAATCACGGCAGCCGGTTCAGGACGCGCTTTCTCAGAGAACTTTTAAAGAACCCTTTATTTCTGAATTTCGTTGAAGATCACCCTATCTCAGAATTGGATTGAAGGACGCCTTATTTCAGAATTCGGTTCAAAAGTGCCCTATCTCAGCTTTCGATTCAAAAACGCCCTATCACAACATATTGATTTGAGATAGAGCGTTTTCGAACCAAATTCTGAGATAGGGCTTCTTGAAAAGCTTTCTGAGATAGGTACGGTGACCATAAATATGGATTCAAAATGAAGGACAATTTTTCAAAAATATGCCAACATATATTTACGTTGTATAAAAATATCAAAAGAGTATTTATGATTCTAAATTCTTAATACATTTTACACTTTAAAAATTTATCACGTTTTCTTCATCGATATTAATCTTGTTTTACATGAATATTTATAAAAGTATAGTAAAACATATTATAATTACAATAGCTTACACGAAAAGTGAAAATCTTTAAAAGATTATTTTATAGGCAAATTTTGAGTCATTCAA
The DNA here is from genome assembly GCF_001687245.7 of Rhagoletis zephyria. Lineage (NCBI taxonomy): Eukaryota > Metazoa > Arthropoda > Insecta > Diptera > Tephritidae > Rhagoletis > Rhagoletis zephyria. The sequence continues at coordinate 11,425 of NW_016172116.1, read as the reverse complement.
AACGAAAACAATACCCTTTTTTTGTTTTTTGGTACTTTACGCAGTTATTTGTCAAAAATCGACGTCATGAATCGACGTAAACGACGAGTTACAAAGTGCCCTTTACAAAAATATATAATTTGTGCAGATTGCGCTCCATAGCATCTACATTTCTAATCCGATTTTCATTATCTTTGGCTCAAAATTTACTGTAATGATATATCTTCTTTATCGAATTTTTAAAATAATGAAAAAATAATCAAATGAAACTGCGTATTTGATTGGAAATCTCAATTTTTTCGACTTTGACGACAAAATGCAAATGGTCGCCTGTAGCACCAATAATTTTCATTGAAGTCGCCACAAGTTATATATTTTGGTAAGAGGCNCCTCAAAATCTGTTCGACAATGCAAAAATTGGCTAAAAATCTTAGGATGAACTAATGAACAATGCAGTATGCTAGAAGTTTGACTTAGGCATGTTCTAAGAGGCGGATAAGAGGTGCTCACAACAACTTGGGTGGCAAATTATCTAGGGCCATACCTAGGTCACATGATCTGAAATTGACAAAACTTATGCTCAAACCACCAAGGAATGAATGTAGCCTTATAGTGGGTCTCATAACTGGTCACAATTTGATAACTAGCCACGGTCTTAAAATGAGTCTGATGAGTAGTGAATATTGTAAGGAGAATCGGTGGAACACTTAGTGTGCGATTGTCCAGCGTTGGAAAATATATGTACATATGTATGTCTAAACTCTTCTGGGGAAGCTTTTATCATGAATGGTCGTTTTATCTGGTAACACTATAGACGAAAAATATCTGTCTATGTGAGGCTTTTATACTGGTTTTTATTTTGTGTCTCCGAACTATGAAAAAGCTTCTGTGAAGTGCAGAATATAAGCGTATTCAAACGGAAAAATCGGCAAGCAATTTTTTTAAGTACCAAAATTGCGGTTAATATCACTAAATTATTTTTGAAAGTATCAATAATGCCTTTGTAATAATATTAACTTAAACCAAAAAAATCACTTTAATTCATTTTCAAGTGGGAATTTCAGAGCCCCACAAGCTACAGTTTTGCTTGGAAATGCGCTTCATTCGACATCAAAACATTACCTAAAAAATCAATCTGTGCGGCTAATTGTGTAAAACGAATAGCGTATTGTAGTCGTTGTTGGTGGTCTTGCTGTAAGTATCCATTATGATTTTCCAAGAGATTAACTATAACATGCAGAAAGATAATAACAATAGCATTAAAAAATAAAGAAGTTATACGTGTTTAACATTGGTAGGTTTTATTTGGCCCACCCTGTATTAACCAATTTTTAGTTGGTTTTTTTCTGAGTGTACTAGCCATCCACTTCAGTTGTATAATTATTTTCTTTTTATCGAATAAAAATATTTCCCTTCAGAAATGTATCAACAATAGAATTACGATGCAAATTTAGTTGTAAAATTTTACTAACTACTTTTTCAGAACATGCGTTATGTGGTTAAGAACAAGAGATGAGATTATGGGCTACGAAAAAAAGCCACGATGGAAAGGTTAAATGTTAACCGCTTACAGAAAAAAATACGGGCCCCCTTATTTTCGATACTCAAAAAAAAATTGTACCTCCCTAATGTACCTACAGGTATTAGAACTCAAAATTTAACTTTTTTGTTGTGCATTATATTTAATATTTAATTGTATGGAGCTGGTCCTTTTCTTTACACAAAGTCATTTTTAGCTGTGTATTAAAATAGTATGCAAAAATGTCAGTACACATTTAACTATGCACAATTTTCATACTAATACATATCGCACACCATCTGCAAAAGTGACACAACTCAAAATTACACGTTCGTCAGCAATTGTGAAAAACTATTTCTTAGCACAGGCCAATCATATGGGCACGGAAGACTTTACCTTATGTTTTATCAAAAAATTATAACAAAAATTTGCACCAGCTTTTGCTGAAAGGTAAATACAAGCTATGTGCACATTTATAGTGCATAATTTCAAAAATGCCAAATTTTGAGTAGTGTCACTTTTTAAGATGGTATGCGATATGTATTAGTATGTAGATGCATATGCATGCGTCCACTTACATAGATATAAGAAAAATTAAGAGTCAGTTTGATTATTCAGATTTCCTTTCAGATAATAGCTAAATATGTACATACATATGTACATATGTATGTGTCTGTGTTTTTGCATATTTGCCTTTAAGATTTCTTTTTTTGCATTTGGTTTTTATTTTTACAATTACAGTGTGATAAAATTGTGTGGATAATTTAGTTGATGAAGTGTAATTAATTGTTGTGATAATAAAAATAGTAGTCTACTTAATTGTTGATGTTTGTACAAATATACTGATGCACTTTGCGAAAAAGGAGGAGACTAAATGAATTATTTTTTGCAACTACACCGTATAAAAAAAAAAAACACGTTCGATTTGTTACAAATGATTTTGAACAATCTTTAGGAGCTTTTTACTAGAATTTTAATGAAACATGATATCTGGGGGTTTTCGCTATTCAACCGATGTATCCAGAGTGTATTCTCCTAGCTCGCTTTCAGTGCTATCTAAATGTATTTCTTTACAATGCAAGAAATGTAACACTTTGCTTGGAGTATTTGAATTTTGTCTGCGGAACTTCGCTTAAATTCTTAATCACCGAACCTTGGTTCGTGCACCCGGAGAAAGCGAACCCTCTTACCAACAAAATTGGCGGAAAAGCGAGATTCCAAGTGCTTGAGTCGCCTTCACTGGCGAGCAGGACAATTTTTTGCACTTCTAACTTTTTAGTGTATGTATGTAAATATGCCATCGCTTTCGAATTCGTTCAATACCACAGTGTCCTGTAATGATCCCGGTAAGAATTCTTTCTGCGAATTTTTTTTAACGTCCAAAGTTCTTCAGCTCGTTTCGTAAGAGACATCACAGTGCAAAGCATTCACCTCCTTCGCATTTCTTAACTATAATTGATGGAAATGCCGATTCTGCATTTTACCGTAGTTGAGCATATTGGACATTTCCCTTGCTTTGCATTGGGTAACTTTTGGAAAATGCTTGGTAGCATTTCTTTGGATGCTGTAGAACAGCATATAGCATGTAAAACTTTACAACGCTATTCGACTTGAAAAAATATATGTAAGTATGCATGTAGATTTTCTTCAAAAGTTATTATTGTTTTATGTTTGGCGTGTGCCCTTATTCAGCTAAGGTGTTTAACCCCGTCGCGTGATCATCTATGAATACATATTGCACACATTCTCACCTTCACAGTTAATGAGTACCTACAATAAGATTGATTTTTTCCCCTTGCATATTGCCTATTATTTTATTACGAAGCGACCTACAACCCAATAACAATCATACACTTGTTAAAAGCCTCTTCAAAGTCATGAAATAAGTTGGAATTCATTATTTTAATAATGTAATACCTATACATACATATCTGCATAAGCATATAGATAACAATTTATATATGTATGTAGTTATGTACTAAAGGCGCGCAAAAGATCGTGCACCAAAAAAAAAAAAGAAGAGGGAGCAACGGATATTGTACAAACTCTTTCCCAAGCCAACCAGCTCATCATTATTCATCCAAGCAGATTCTTTTCTTAGCGCTACCGCTTGAGATCGACAACTACTACTTAGATTAATTTATAATTGAAGCATCTTTAGTTTCATAACTTATCATGTATTAGCTGCTGTAATTTGTTACTTAACTTATTACTGAATATTGTACATGTTAGATACCAAAACTTCGGTCTATTGGATATTCGAAAAATCCGCCCAAAATCTTGGAAAACCCGGTAAAACTCGATTTGGGAAAACCGGGTAAATTACACTAATATATGGGGTGTGTTTTATTTGTTTAAAATTTTTAGAGTGATGCATAAAACGAAGGATGCACTTTCTGCTGCTAAAAGAGGTGCAAATCTACCAAAGGCTTTGGAGACACTCGCCCTATATACATGCCCTATATCAGAATTCGGTTCAAAAACGCCCTATCTCAAACGAACATACATTGAAAATGTGCTGATATAGGGCGTTTTTCGATCAACTTCTAAAACTGGGCGATCTTCAACCAAATTCTGAAATAGGGCGTTGTTGAAAAATTTTCTGAGATAGGGCGATCTTCCACTCAGCCATCGATATGCAGCACCCTGTTTCCCTTTTTAATACGTTTTATTAGCATTTATTAAAAGCAAAAAAAAAAATAAATAAATGCAAATACCATAAACCTTAGGTAAATTTCTATATTAAAAACGAGCATAAATAAAGATATTTGGCTTACATTTCGCACGTTGTCTTCTTCGCATATCGGCCATTGTTGCCGAATTTGTACCTCGATCGCTGACCACGTAGTAAGTAAATGCGCGAATATGCACTTGTAAATGTTTATCACTACCCGGGCAATGAAATCAAAATAGTATCTGGCAAACACTGGGTATGAAGAGAGGGCTGGCCGCTTGCAAACAAACACCGCGAATAATAAACACAAAAGTTACATACATATGTATCAGTGTTGCCATAGACACATTTTTTTCCTACTTAAACTTCCTACCAAATTCCACCAAAACCTACCAAATTTTTGTTTTTGAGTTTTTAATATTTTTGTTCAATGTCAAGTTTGTTAAAAATGTAGATAACTAAACATTTCATAAAACTAAGACACAGCTAGTACAATAAAAACAAATTAACTGCGTATAACACTTCATTTTTCTGTACAGACTTATGCGACCTAAGAAGATCTATTGTAATCACTCCAACCTTAGCTAATTCAAAAAATGAAGCACTTTGGACGGTGCCATAATCAAAATTTTATATGGAGAAGATTAATTGTTCTCCAAAGTGTATCAGTCTACGATTCATGTTTCGTGAGCAGGTACATAGAATATACTCTGGGGCTTCCTCCACCAACCCACAAAACCTAGAGTACGTCTCTACAGCAAGCCCCATTTGATTCAAATGGTACCTTAACTTGCAGTATGCTGTCAAGTAGCCAGTAAGAGTTCCAAGTACAAGGAGTCTTTCGGAGTTCCTCATGGGTCGTCTTATTGTATTTTCCTTCCGCCAGTGAGCAGCAATCGGAGATTCTTCTTAGCTCCTAAGTAGTTGTACAGTGTATTTTTTTTAGATGTACCGCAGAATGGCTCGAGACCATGCAAGCGCATTTCGATTCCTCGCTTTGCGAGACAGTCAGACCTTTCGTTGGCTTCAAACCCTTCAAGTCCCGGAACCCACCTCAGCGTTACGCTTATGTGGGCTTCCAGGTGGTTCAAGAGTACACAAGCCTTGATGCAGTTTTAAAAGAGTCTAAGGCCTTTAACACTGCCTGACTATCCGACACAATATTTATTCTGGCCCCATACGAAGACAATCGCGAACACAGACTTCGATTGCAAAGAACTGCCCCTGGAATATGGCTGGGTACGAGCGCATTGGCAGTCTTTTCCGGAATCTTGATCCAAGTACGCCATAGAGTTGGGGATACATATTTTCTATTTTTCGCCAATAACTATTTCTCATTGTCACGAAGCCTACCAAAATCCAATTTAGCCTACCAACCTACCAAATGGAAAAAAACCTACCAGTTTTGGTAGCAAAAGCCCATGTGCGGCAACACTGATATGTATATAAAAAAAAGTAGCTCAGTAAACGCCGCTCAGGCAAGCAAATAGCTGAGAGTGGCAAATGGAGAGCGGAAAACTTGACTGCAAAAATATGTTAAAAAAATTGCTGGCAGCGTTTCAATAAATAAACAAAATTAATGCATTTAATTGCACCATTCAGTTCACACCAGCAATTGCCAATAACATATATTAGCCGAAAGCCAAAGTGCAATCACTGTACCGTTACAAAAATTGTTTGTTAGTTTTTGCTCTGTAAAAAATACTATTAAAATCCCGCGTATGCTTTTCATTTAGTTGTCGAAAAATCACTGACTTGAGTGCAGCCCGAACCTGAGTAAATGCCGAGAGCAGAAAATGTATTTCTCATGTCTGTGAAGATGTGAAAAAGATTGGCAGAATGAAGGTCTTTGTTTTGCTTTGATACTCGTACATTGGTTTTTCTTTACTTTTTTATTTCTATCTAGTTGTTGATGTTATAAGCAGTGTGACCAGGTTAGCCCTTTTCAGGCTAGATTTAGCATTTAATTATAATTGATTGCCTCAGAATTTTCGGTCTGACTTCGTGGCTTTTTTCTGGCCCTTTTACTCAAAATATTCATAGCAAAATTCGGACCGGAACTTTAAAAAACTTATGTTTACAACTAAATTTGCCTTAAAGTGAATTTTTGAAACAATAGATTTGTTGGTTCGAAAATTTTTTTGGTTTTTCGTATCCTAAACTGAACTTCCTTTTGCCTATCTTGAAGCAATGTAGATTTTATTAACCTGAAAGACGTTATTTTGATGTGAATAATTTAAAAATTTATTAGAATAAAATTACTATACTGACTTTATTTAACTTCATTTTTCATAGGGTATAACTTTTTCTCCAATTTAACCTCGCTTTTTGTTATAATCTGGTCACACTGGTTATAAGCTTTATTTGAGCGCAAAACTTCAGTTAAAAAACCGGTTCTTTTGCATTAGAGAACTTTAAATTAAAAACACAAAAAAGCTAAAAGCAGAGCTTACAGTGCACGAGAGCGTGAGAACTAAGAAAATTTAGAAAATGTAAATTTTTCAAGTCCACTTGCTTGCATACATACTTCTGCCGACCCGAAAACGTGCGCATGAACTTTAAACAAAAAAAAGCAAAACAAAACGCAATGAATTATCCACAAATGTATTAAAATTTACGCACTCCACTTGGCGCTTAAAAACCCACAGATTGTCTCTACACTTAAAAAGATAATCTTGCGTTCGCGTAAAATCACATGCGCCCAGAAAGACATTCAATTAATACTTTTCTTGCTTCCATTGTAAAATCGATAAAAGCTACTAAAAATCTTCTCAACCAGACACTCAATAATTTTTTATTGACTCATAAAAAAAAAATCGAAATTGCAGCATTTAAGAGCTGGTAAGCACACAAACGCACAGTAATAAGATCGCACAATAGAAACAAGTTATCTTTTGTTACTTTTCTGCGCGCACCGATCACCTGAACTACTTAACGAAACCACACTCGCACTGCTATAAACATTTCCCTCGACATTGAGGCTGGGCCAACCCGTTGCGCCAAACATAGTACATACATAGTATGTACATATATACAGTGGTTGGAAAAATAATAGAAACAAAGCGTGATTTCAAGAAATCGTGTACAAAAATTAATTAAATAATAATAAACTGGCGCTTACACACATACATATATATATCGTCGTTTAAAGTACAAAACCGCGTATCGTTATTCTGCAAAACCGCGTAACTGACATTGGCTGCCAAAAATTGGATTTGCCCACACAAGCTCTTTTTTTTTTTTATATGGCTCAATCCTTATCCATTCGTCCTGAAATATACTAGCCAGAAATGCGATTGCTTTATAAAAAGGAGAACCATTTTGAAATATGAGTGTTTTTACGCTCTAGTAGAAATAATTTCTACAACTTCACATACGCGGTTTTGCATTTTGCTGATACGCAGTTTTCACTTTAAACGACGATATATAATATAGTATTTTTAAATTATTTTGTATGTTTGTATAAAATTGTGCGGTGAAATACCCGTGGGTTACATATATGTATATTCGCATAGTTTATATTATTTTTTCCTTCACTGTATTTCTTGCCGATAGTGACGAATTGTTACATGAAGAGCGCCGTACAAAAACTACAAACAAATAAATACAAGAATAGCTTGCACAACAATTACTTTAAAAAAGTGTCAAATGCATGAATTATAAAATACATAAATTAATATAAACTGATTGACAGTTGTCGCAACCAGCTCCTTTGGGGGATTTGCTAGTTTTATCCACTTGATAAGATAACCTAGCAACAAATGTTTTCCTGCTCTGTTTTTAATACAAATAAACATTGCATATGTACATATATACATACATACATATCGAGCCCTAACCGCCAAAATAACAAAAGCGACATTCTTTTTCAAAATTTTCTTTTTGTTGCAGAAATGCATCTAGATGCTCTAGAAATATTTCTGCATCAAAAAGAAAATTTTGGAAAAAATGTCGCTTACGTTATTCTGGCGGTTAGGGCGCGATATATGTAGCTCACACGTTTTATTCTTTTTTTTTTACCTTCTCCAATTTCTTGGGTACTTCTTGATGTTATAACAAAAAGGGGAAGGACCTACAATTTTACCTCGCCTCCCATCGCAAATGATTTTTTTATGCCCTAGGGAGGCCGCCTATTGAACTTAGATTCTACTTAGTGGTAGTACGCACCTATAACTATATCTGGATATACATACAACTTTGGGCCAAGGGCGTAGGCCGAGTCTAAAGGGGGTGGGGACGGGCACAAAGGTTAATATACCGATTACAGTTTTTTTAACATTTCCTTTTCAAAAGGCACCTAGAATGGAAATACATACACTTATTTATCGTTGGTACAAATTTTCAATGGGGTATGCAAATACACTTGCACGACTATACTCAACCTCAACTCTTGCATCCCCGTTCGCGCGCTCTGAGTCACGGTTTAAGTCTCTAATGAAATCAGCATCATCTGTTCACCAGTAGGTGCGGTTGCAAGCGAACGTCTATTATATATGGCTCGTTACATATGTATGTAAATGTGCATTTTTAAAAACCCTCCCAGTAATGGGCTGTGATCCAATGAGTAGAAAAAACAGCCTCGGTTTATTGTTCCCTTACTTGGGCGACCCACATATGAAACAAGGACTATACTTTACGGATATGCAAATGGAACGTATGAACCCTCCAAATGGGAGGGGCACTGTCCAACTACTGGATGGTTTAGCGAAATACCATGCTCACATCCCCACACCACAGCAAACATCTCCAAGAGGTTCGTTTCTGAACCGGTGCTGCCGGCAGATTTTTAAGTCATTTCATATCGACTCGTCTTGGTGATGTGTATGTAGCGCACCTTCTCTAAAGCTCTACTTCGGATTGAGGCTGAAGAGAAAAGAAAAACATATATTGTGCACAAACAAAAACGGATTCCCTATTGCTTCGCAGATGATTGACTTAGGCCGTGGTTACGCCACCAATTTCGATTGGCAATCACCGTGCAATTGTTGTTGTGCACAGTACGGAGTGAGAGAATTTTCGAAATCGAACAGCCAGCACGATTTGTTGGGTGAACCGAACAGCCAGCACGCCAATTTTTCAGGGTGGCAATACGCTATTTTGCGAAAAAGTATTAGTATTAAATATTAGAATGGTTGGTTTGTTGGTTTAAGTGGATTGTCACTCAGGTGACAAGCAATTAGCAAGTTTGCCATTTTGATTCCACAACTCGTGCAACCTAAAGCCATTTGGCGGTTTTAATAAATTTCAGTACGTCATACAGAGAGAGGCAGCTGCACTCTGAAATATTCTGCAGGAATGGTTTGCCCAGTGTCTTTAGCCTCATCCTTGCGAGGGCTGGACACTCGCACAGCAAGTGTTCGACTGTCCCTTTTGAGCCCGGGTCATCGCAGCTGCGGCAGAACCTATTGAAGGGCAGTCCTATCCTTTCGGCATGTACCCCAACGGGCCAGTGCCCTGTGCACACTGCAGTAAGTTTGTAGGCATTTGTTTTGCTCATTCCTAAGAGAGCTTTGGTTTTGAGTGGGTCGTAGAACACCCAGAACTGCCGGGCGATTCTGTAGGATGCTGTGCAGTTCCACATCTGCCTGGCCTTCGAATGATAAATTTCGGTAATTTTTATCTTAATCTCCCTGAGAGAGGCGCCCATGTCCACCGCGCGGGACACATCCAGTGCGGAGCCGCTCCTTGCTTGTTCGTCCGCTGCCTCGTTACGCGGGACCCATATTAGGTTAATTTCGAATTGGTCAGAAATATAGGCCAGCTCTCTCCTACATTCATCCACTTGCTGAGATCTAACAGAGTTAGAAGAAAGTGCCTGAATAGCCGCTTGGCTATCCGAGAGGATGTTCACTTGCGTTCTCGCGGGTACATTGTCTTTGATGTACCTTACTGCCTCCTTAATAGCAAACGTTTCTGCCTGGAAAACGCTTGCATAGTCCTGTAGGCGGAAGGATAATTTTAGGTTATATTGCTCAATGAAGACCCCAGCACCAACCCCGCATTGCATCTTTGACCCATCCGTAAANACATTCTATCTTTGACCCATCCGTAAAGACAGTTAAGCCCTGCAAGGACCCGAAATCTTCCTGATTCCAGTCACTACGGCTTGGGAATTTCGTGCGGTGTTTATGGTGAACCCAGGTCTTCGACAGAATATAGTCAGTGGGCAGCGCTTTAATTTCGGACAAATATTAGAATAGTAAAAAATATTTTTTTATTATTATTATTATAGTAGATATTAAAAAAAAATATTATTATAAAAATTAAATATTAAAGAAAGAAAAAATACTAAGTTGTTCTACCATTTTTCATATCAATTTCATTTTCAATTTTGATGCATTTTTAGTTGCATTTTTACTTCAGTGCTGCCATTGTGTGCGAAATTGTATGAAATGGAATAACGCATTTCTTAAGAAGCAANCTAAGTTGTTCTACCATTTTTCATATCAATTTCATTTTCAATTTTGATGCATTTTTAGTTGCATTTTTACTTCAGTGCTGCCATTGTGTGCGAAATTGTATGAAATGGAATAACGCATTTCTTAAGAAGCAACCCTGTGCTCGCCAATCAGCAAACAGAGCGTAACCACTTCTAACCAGTCACCGAAATTTTTCTCTTTTGATTGCCAGTTAAAATTGGTGGCATAACCACGGCCTTACTCTTCCGCCCAATTAAATCCGAAACTTCCGAAACTGTCACAATCGTGTTCTGGAAATTATTAACCCTGGGAAAAAAAGCAAAACTTAAGACTTGATTTTGTTTCCTACTATGTATCGGTGCAGCTGGCACCTGTTGGTCAAAGTGGGAAATTGAACAAAAATTGAAGCCACTGCAACGAAATTTATCATTTCATACCAATACTAACGTACACGCTGACCCATCAACCACATCAAATAAAAAAAAAAACGCAATTCAAAACTGAAAGTCTTCCAAGTGCCAAGGAAACGAGTTTTTCTACCAACTAACACGCTTTCCTTCGATTACTAGTATTATGTACTCAAATCTTGTTTGCTATAGGAATTGAAAAATTATTTGAATGACGCCTGCAAGCATTGTTCAATCCACTTGTGTAGCTATTTTTTTTTTTTTTTGTGTTAATACTCGTAGCATTTGGGACCGCAGGCGAGAAGCCATCAAAGACTTCGTTGGAATTTTATTATTTCCAAATGCAGCTAATACGCATAAACACTTGCTGCAAAGTGTAGTTAGTGGGTGAAGCCAAGACAACAGCAAAATAGAAAATAAAATAAGT
>NW_016172115.1:0-13486 GCF_001687245.7 Rhagoletis zephyria | reverse complement strand
AGCGCACACAATTGCCGCTGCCATGCTCAGTTGCGGGCAGCCAGAATGCGAAATGCAAAACGCTTCGCACGCAGCGTTGATTTAATAGAGTCGCCCTGACAGAACTGATTCGAATTCAGCCACAGCGGTACAACGCGCCAACAACTTACTTACACATTTACGACAGCGCGCGATGAGCATCAAAGCTGAAGCGGTACGTGAGTGTTGAGTGCCTGCATGGGCATGCAGCGGCAAAACACGCGATGACGACGCGCCGAGTTTTGCGCAATTTAACTTGGCATTTGGCCGCTGCAGCCGAGCTTATTTATGGTCATTATCATGCACTAACAACAAGCCACAAGACATCGCACTCATCGTCATAACTGTTCATCGATCCGCTCCATGTCGCTTTGCTGTGCGCCGAAGCAGAGCTGTTGAGAAACAGAAGCGCACAGAAGAGTATCGCAAATGGTTAAAAGCTCAACAAAAATCCTCAGCGCACTGAGAGCGTGTAATTACTTATACTTAAACAAATATTAATTAAATAAAAAAAAACATAGCGCTACATACAAATTTAATTCATTTGATTAACGTTCTTTAAAGGTAGTGAGTAAAATAAGAAATAGAACACCAGAGCACGAGGACTTTCAATTTGGATTATGCCAATTAAAATGCAATTTCCGGAGGGCAGGTCAAAAAGTTTGATTAACAAGGGGACTAGAAATGCGAAGGGATTACATCGGATATATATGTAAATCCACTATGAATAAAATGGAGACTCGTTCCGCGATTAATCTATTTCGCAACCAAAGACTTCTGCCCAGGAAAGGCAACGATTTATAATAAACATAGCTTACTGAGTAATTATTCTAGTGAAACACGAAAGATTTGGGAACTGGCTGTCGGAACCTAACATGTTCGTACTTAAAGGTGTTTCTAAATAATCGTCGAAAAATATTGGAGCTTTCAAAATATTTACATACAAACATAGATGCATATATGCAGGGCCGGATTTAGAGGTTTGGATGCCTCGGGGCAACAAAGAAGGGGAGGCCCCTCGGCTCCAAATTATTTTCCAAATAAAATGAACAATTTTTTTTAGTCGAGTTTTCCAATACATAATTTGTTGTGAAACCGAGTATAGATTATTTTATTATTTAACGAATAACACGTAAATATAATCGGAAACAAAAATTATCTACAATTAAATTTTAGCTTTAACGAACGGAACCTTCCGAGCATTTTTCGACGAAGTCAAAAAACAATTCCTCATAAAAATTATTAACGCGATTTAGCATATTTACAACGACAAAATTTAATAACCGAGGATACAGAGAAGGAAAAAATTTATCTATCATTTTTTTAAACCCAAGCCTATGTAAATTACGTTTCTATTCCGCGACAAAGGGTAAGTAGATTAAAAAAAAAACCTTATGTACGCACACAGACAGTTGAGATTGTTTTTCCTGCCACACGACCCACGTGCAAGCGTGTCATCGAACGAATGCACTAGGGTTCTGCCTATGATGATTTTGGTAATGAAACGAATGTTGTGAAAAAAATAATTATTTTTTATTTGTTGATCAAATATGTTTGGTTATTAATTGAATCAGGCGTTACTTGCGGCAATCCATTTCAAGCTAATGTAAATTACATATCTGTGTTCGTATGGAAAAGTAGCTTATGTCGAAAGGCTGGCTTTAGTATAATGCAGCATTTCCTTTCTTTTCTTTAAACGACAATGAATTTTTGAATGAGACTTAATAAGAATATTGACTTGCTAGTATCGGAACTATTTCTTGCACGCTTATTTGCCAAAAGTTGTTCAACGGCTCAGCGCAATTGAGTCATTCGCAATCGTACACATGCTCCGAATGCCGATTTATACTAAAGCCAGCCTTTCGACATAAGCTACTTTTCCTTACGAACACAGATATATATTATTGAAAGAAAAAAAATAAAGCGCCGAGACACGAAATCGAATACCCAACCTCCGAGGCTGCGGGCGAGTCCCAATCAGCCATTGAGCCCTTGAGATACTCCCTCAAGATGGGGAGTGAATTGCAAGTGCTTATCAGGGCCATTTGAGATTTTGATATTTAACTGATTGCCTGATTGGAGTGAACAAATATAGATAGATGATTTCTGTTAATATTTAATGTAATCATGTTTGCATAAAGTACTGTAGGTAAAGGTAAAACGCGAAAACAAATATGAAACGAAAAGTAGTTTACTAGTGTTTACTGAATTTGAAATTTTGTTTCCGAAGTCTCTATTGTGGGGGGCCCTCCTTTGTGGAGGCCCTGAGGCTGTAGCCCCGGTTGCCCTCCTCTAAATCCGGCCCTGCATATATGCCAGCATAAGCAATATATGCACATAAGTATTGCTGAATGTAGGATTCACTGAAAAATGTAAAAATTTGAATATTGAACCCCAGATTCGAGCAAAGAATACCTATATGATTTTTCGAAAAGTACTTTAGGCTTAGGGGTGTACGGTGAATTTTTTTTTGTACTTGTGGTACCACTCGAGAATATATTTAGGCACCAAAGAGCCTACCAAGTCGGTTTCCAAATTACTAAATTTTTTTGATCATCACAACATGAGATTAACCTAATTTCGTTTCATATCTTTTGCATTTGTAAGGGCCGGATCACACGACGGGTATATTTGTACCTATTTATTTTCTATCTATTTTTTTGGCATAAACTATACGAATTGGGACGCTTATTCCTTAAGTAGTCACACAATTGGCACAAAACATCATCTGAACCCATTTAATTCGAAATTCATGTGGAAAATATTTGTTTTTGTTATTTTTTTGGCCTTTATAACAATTATATTCAACAATTTATATTGAGCTCGAGGCCGTTTTAAATGAAAATTTTTATTGTGGAAAAGCAACAATAATTTGAAAAAATGGTAGAAGTGATAGCTATTTCGGAAATCACCACATTTCCTCATCAGACAAACAAGGCAAACAAGAAAGTGTGCAATCTCAATCAAACAAATCTTAAAGCTTTTGTTGCATATTAATAAATTTGTTTGCCTACGAAAGCTTTATCCAACCAACCAACCTACCAAAGCAAAATTAAATTACCCGTTTTGGTCCAATCGAACCATAACGGCAACGCTAACATAAACACGAACTCCATTTAGCTAAACCGAAGCGTCATTGGTTGTCACATGGCTGCCAATTGACGGGCGGAGCAACACAACTGTCAACTTGTCAACGGGGAAATGTGTCACCATATTGTTTAACGGAACATTCTATGCCAACCAATGACATCGCGACAGCACAGAGTACAGAACAGACAACAACAATCATCGTAGCAAGCAGCATAACAACAACAAAAAAAAACACGAGTGGAGGGTTGACGCACACGCATGTACACACACAAACAATTTGTCATACAATCTGCTATCCCTGAATGGAAATTCAAATTGAATCGAAAATCGAGGAAGACATTATTCAACGCATAGAAAGAAAGGAAAGGAAAGTACACGCGTACACCTATGCGGGAATTGTCTGCTGCGCAAACACTGCCGTGAACAGATACTGAACTATTTTTTCTATTTTTTCATTGATGTAAAAATACCTACGTACCTACATACATAAGTACAAACATTCGTTTTGATGGATTTGTGCGCACTAAGGACACGCTGCTCACGCTCTAACAGCCGGAGGACACTCGCAAGGACGACACATTAAGTAGCATCGCAAGGCAAGGCAGGCCAGGCGTGAATCCAAAATGAAAAACACTCCCATGACACAGCGAAAGACAGCGAAGTGCGCCTTACAACTCCGCAGCTACAATGGTTTCTCAGCTTGCGTCACTTCCAATTCGGAGGTATGTATGTATGTACACACTCCTGGCGACCGTTGAACGTCGTTCAGGTAGCGACGAACGCAAACTGAAAGTAGCTGGGACTGTGTGGTTGGCAGTGATACCGTGACGAGGCGGACTGCGATCAACTGTCTCTATTCCCACCAGCACAAAGCACAAAGCGTTATTGCTGCCAACTTTGCCAAGGATCACAAGGATAATAATAATATACTTAAGCCAACACAATGCCATGTATTTGAGTGAGCACAAAAAACGAAAATTCGCTTCAATTCAGTGCAATTGTGTTGTTGGTGTTGTTGTTGCGGTGATGCCACTTACAGTGGGGGTTGATGGTAATATTTACACGAATGATATTTACAATTATGAAGATATGTGTATTTACATACATCTGAAATGATCCGGCTACATGAAATGTGTTTTGTATGTATGTATGTATGTTTGTACAAGCGAATACAATAGGCTAGCAGATATCTACTTATTAATAAATACACACAATACAGCGAGTACTTAACGCTTCCGCGGCCATCGATGCATCCGCTTGATTGCTTGACGGCTACACTCGACGGCTTCAATCGGCTGGCTTTGGACGAGGGTGAAGGGCGTTCGATAAACACAAAGAGAGACCAACAGGCGTTCCAGACAGACGACAGACACAGACAACATGCCGTATGACACTCGAAACCAAATGTTGTTGCGAAATGAAACGGGGAAAAGATGGCGGTTGGTGGATTAGGAACGCTCTGGGCCAGCAAACAGCAGCGACAACAAAGCAAAACCTTCTTATTTACAATAAACATAGATATTTATGTATGTATGTGTGTATGCACTTGAATTTTTATGTAATTATACGTACTTGGACAGATGTGCAATACTGTTGGGTATAGATAGGTAAGCGTTGTGCGAGACTCATAGCTAAGGATTATATTTGCACTTATCCCTGCATTTTCCCAAGGTCTTTATGAAATTTTCGATATTTGTGTAATTATGAAATTCAGCGCTCCCAATTGAAATTGTGCGCAAGGGTAGATAGCAGTTACAGGCATACATCTATGTACATATGTACATCAGTAGATTGCACACAATGTACCACATTCAGCATGTTTTTCAATGTCAGCCATTGGATAAGCAAAATTTTCCAGCCAGTCGCCGATGACAATGCAATAATAGGTAATATTTCTAAGCAAATATCCGCTTACATACTTTCCATGAAAGCCTTTTTTTCCTCTCCAATCGAAGCGTTTCAATGATAGACGTTCAATGGGATCAATGGCGGACGACTTCTTGCAGCTTGTCATTACAGCGTTTGCAGCTGCATAGTGCAATCTGCATCCATCTTCAAATATGCTTTTAGTTGTTGTTATTTTTTGTTTGCTTTTTTGTTTAATAAATAACGCGGCTCCATTAGTGCGTAATGCCAGTTATTTGCAGCACTGGATTCACGCCAAAGCGATTTGTCTCAAGCCACTAATTGAACGCCGAGTGTCGCCGATTGCAAAGCCGCCACCGTCGCAGTTCTAGCCATAGAGCATGTTATTTACAAAAACACTGACGCAACTCAAAAAAGTGTATTTCTTCATCAGACTGTATTTTATCATGCAGAATTACTAATTATATCATTCCAGCACGACAAGAGGATGGAAGTTAAAATTATAATATCTTGTCAAGTTTATAAATTTGATTATTTAGTATTCAAATAGCTATTATAAATTATAACAACAGGTCTATTCTACCCGTTATCCGATGAGATTGTGGCATTGCATATTTCTCAGGGCATTAAAAATTTCGTTTGCTAGAGTGCACAGAATGCGAAAGGCGTTTGTTACCAGTGCAGAATAGACCTGTAAATGTGAATGCATATTTTTACGTACACATGCAAATGATTAACGTCATTTCCATGCTTCTGAAATCCAGGCAAAGCGGTTATACAGTCAAAACAACCGCAAATGTGGCCTGGCGTATGGAATATAAAAAGCTTTCCACCATCCGAAGTCACCAGATATTCGCTGATCATACTCTCCATTCTACGAGTATAAAAGTAAGTAAAGTAATTATTTTTCAAAAGTACGAACAAGTATGTAGTGAGAACGTTGGATATTCGTTTAAGAATTAAAAATTTGTTTGTGGGGGCGAGGGGTCGAACATCATTTGGCGAATAGACGATACAACATATCGCACGCCAAAGATGATATACATCTCTATTACTTTACTCCAGTCACAAGGACGTGCCCCATCAGTCACAATTTTAAATATATCTATGATGATTATATCAGCCTCGTTTTTATTTAAAACAAACGCTGGAAAATAAATTTGTTTGGCTAAAATTCGTCCTTGAGTCCTTAAAGGTAAAATAGAGGAGATTTCAGTGGCAAATGAGCCGTTTATTTTTAAAATGGCATAAGTCATTTCATGTCGTTTGACTTTAGTGATCATGAACCTGTTATTCGGCCAACTTCATCAGACAAAGATTAAATATTTTTTTGATTACTTTATGACAGTGGAACAGTTTACAGATGCGTTCAGTTAGAAGGAACCAACCATTTAAGTACAAGAGAGGAAGTTACTAATGCCACTTTCAAAATAAAAGGAATTTTATACATTAGTTATTTTACTATTTCACTGTTGTATAAGTTCCGACGATATGGTTTTATTTCACAATTGATTGAATTATTTATTTCGTTTCCTCAAAAGTCACAACTGCACAAAATGAATTGAACGTGCCACCAACATTAGGTGGTATCCATGCAAGGATTCTGAAGAGAATCAGGCACCTGATTCAACAAGCTGTATTCGTTCACTTTTGCAGTTCATGCAAGGTCTGCTTATTAAATTTGTTCCCCTTCTTTACTGCCAGATGGGACGTTGCCAAAGAATTCATAAATATAACTGTCAAAGGTCTTTATGAGACTGCATGGGGGCAAAGTTCAGATTCCTCTATGGAGACTAAAAAAAATTTAAATTAATTTTTGGCCCCGATTGGATGAAAAAGTAATAATTTTAATTTTTTGGGTCTCTCTNAAGTATGCATTGTGTATCTACTACATGATGTCACTTTGGTGACACTGCGCAATTATCGAAACGTGTTTGTCAGCTTTTTCTGATTTCTTTTTTTTCAGTTTCAAATGCAATTGCAAATACATTTCAAGATTGATTGCAGTGCAATCAAACTATAATAAATACACATGTATGTACATATGTACAAAAGTACAAGCATACACAGCGTTCTGTGGTGTCTCCAAGCGGTTATTACTTCTCTGCCCAGTAATTTCCGTCCACATCGGGACAAACAAATAATAATTTGACCGATTTATGGAGTGCAAATAAATGCTAGTATGAATTAAGTATAATTATCGTAAATGTCACTATGTTTAGAATATTAATGATTGGCAGTAGAGTCGGCTTGTCAGATTACAGACAGCTACAATAAAACAAAAAATAAAAAACCAAAAGAAAACTGCAGGCAGCTATGTAAATGGCAATGACACGAGTAAGGACAAATGGTTTATAAGCATATATATGTACGTATGTATGTATATGTATGTGTGAATATGCATTACAAATGTATTTATCTACATACATAAATACAAATAAATGCGATCTTGTATGTACATTTATAAAAACTGAGTACAGCAAAATATCAATAACTCTGCTTATCACAATCAGAACTTTTCTTTTTCAGACTAACATTCACTCATCATGCCCGTGCACGATCTAACTACTTGGGAGGTCGCCGTTACTGCAGCCGATTCTTGATCGAGGGAATCTCACCCTTTCTCACTTCTGATATGAAATACAGTTGTGAAAAGTTGTGAGACCAACACGGCAGTATTGCTGTAGCAGAGAGAGAGAGGAGTTTTCTCTGCTGAAATATGGCTAGAGAAATCTTTGCGACTCCCCTCCCTTTGTATAGTAGACGGATGTGGCTGTTGGTCATCTAGGAAGCAGTAGCCTACGATCTACGGAGACGAAATAAGTGTTCGGAAAAGGAAACTATAGATGTGGCAATGGCATTTAAGAAATTTTTTACAGCTCACACAACTCTGCCAGCGAATGAACGCTTGAACGACCTTTGGTGGGGTGATACATGGCAGGTCGTCATGCAGTCGCAGGGTTGGGTACAATTTTTATGGTTTAATTACTAACAGGCTCAATTTTAAGTTCGCTTCTTTTGGCTGAAGTTTGCCTTAATCTTCCCCTTCGTTTATCGAGACACTTTTGTCCCAAATTTATGAAAGCTTACAGAACTAATTTTGAACTACACGAGCCACTCCGTTGCTTTGCCAGGATTTTAACTCTCATTCACGTTTGATATATCTGATTCGCTTTTCAGCATTAAGAAAGCTATATTATCTTCCCTCAATAAATGATTGACTAACATAAAGACATAATAATTAGCTGATGAATTTGGTTTTGTAGCTCGACACTCAACAACCTCCTGCCTTTCGTTACTCAGTGCGAAAATGAAAAAAGTTCTGAAAGTCATGCGGACTGCGCCCCTCGTGCGGATGGGCGGGAAGAGGCCAACCGTTGATAAGAGAATTTTACATAATTGCCTGGATTTAAGTACAAGAAGATTATGTACGCTATGAAACCATTATTTCAAGGTCTTGTTGAGATCTGACGGATAAGTTCATGCCATCAAAAATGTGATTAGCCTATTTGTGGGGAGGATCGACCCTCCAACTACTCCAATCATCCGAACCTAAACAGGCTTTCGATCTAAGTAGCCTGACAAAGATTGAGGAGCATTTTATTACAATTTTTATGATTTTTACTTTAACTTTTTTTCAAAATGTGTAAAAATATATCAAAAGTTTTTAGAGAAAGGATTGCAGGCGAATGAGAGTGCGTTTGAAATAACTTAGAAAGTGTATTTTTATTTGAAACCATTTGTTATTTAATATACATATCGTCGTTTATAGTGCAAAACCTCGTAACTGACATTTGTTCCAAAAAATTTGATTCAGCGGAAGCCAAAATATCGATATCTAGAGATGACAATTAGAGACAAAAGAAAGGACAGATTTTGGTCTCTTCTGTAAAATTTGGGTGATCTCACATACGTGGTTTTATATGTACTTAAAACGGTGATTTTACAGATTTTGTCAAACTAGTTCAACAAATAGTCAGTAAAGCGCAAGTTTAGATTTAGGGTTACTTCTCAAAAATTGTTATTTGAATGGGTTAGAATCAAAAGGATCTAAGTAGATCTGACATTGTTTTGAGATAATTAAGGTTCAAGTTGATTACTTATTGTAAATTCTGGGTAGATGCATTTGAAATGATTCTTGCCTAAATGAATGCAGGCTCTGCAATGCCCGAAATGACTTGGATCTCTTTGTCACCAAATAAACACTATCTATATTTAACTATACAAATATGGGTATAACTTATATTTAAAAAAAAAATGTCACTTAGACCCTTATTATTCTAACCCCTACATTTGTAATTCTCTTGACTTAATATTTCGTTTTTAATTTCGAAGTTAAATCGATCTGAAGAAATTAGAATTAAGAAAAATATTTCCATTCATAATTTTCGATGCTTGTAAATTCTAAGTATTATATGTAGATAATACTGTTTCGCATTCTTCGCCGAGATGAGAAACATCTTCTACTATCCAAAGCTATAACTTTTCCACACTAGCAAAAGATGTATGGTAAAGCAAAACAGTTGTATATGCCCCCATACATACGTATGCATATTTACATCCATGCACATTACACATACATACATACGTACCTATACATAGATATAATAGATATGTATGATTTTCCACATCTGGCAGTTTTAGCTATGTACATATTTGCAACAACTACGGTGCCAACTGGTAGCAAATGCGGTGCAACATATAATTTGCAACAATTTCTGCGGCTATAGTTGCGGCGAAAATGGCAACGAATGCAAACGCTGGTGCTGCGATGGGAAAACAGCAAATCAGTTGGTAGAAAAAATATCACAATAACAAACAAACAGCAGCAACAACATCTCGTAAACAATAATAACCAAGCAAATACGTTAAACCCCAATGCACTCACTCATCCAAGCAAATCAACATACGTGTACGTGCAGGTGTGTGTGTGTGTGTCTGTCTGTATATGCGAATGCTTTTTCTATGCGCAATTATGACTCGAACATCGTTTGCGCATGCGCTCGGCACAATGGAGTTTACCGGTGGTGTCGGTGGCGAGGTAAGCTATTTGCATTAAAATGATGCAACTTTTAATTGATTACAGCAACAACAGTTTTAACATTGTAATGCGGCCACAATTATCGCAAAACTCAGCGCAACGACAGCACTTTTTATGCGCTTCTCGCATGTCAACCAACGTCAACGCATGCTCCGCCGTGGACAGACAAACGCATGTCAGCGTAGGAACTGTTGTTGCTTTTTAGACTGCGGAATGCCGCCCAGAAAAGCCGCCGTGTCGCCATTTGTGCAACGCTGCAACACGCATGTGAACTTGCCACGAAGCGAAGGAATCGCACGGCCGCACAGCCACCAAGCCACCTATTTATTTAGCTACGGGTCGCACTGCACAACGGGCGCAGGTAATTACAGATTGTCAAACAATGCGTTGTAAGCGCACAGTTCTACGCATGCCGGGCATATCAACACCGCACCGTCACACCCCCCCACCGCCGCCCTCGGCCAACCATCTCGCCGATGCGAAGGCAACGACAAGCTTCAATAACTGTCCGGTGGCGCAACGCGTCACATCGCATGCAACAATTTGTGGCAATTGCGACTTGTCGCGCAACGGAGACGTTGCTCCGCGGTCGTCGGTCGTCGATCGTCGGTCGGGTCATGGGGAGTTGTGCTGCCGGTTAAGTGCTGATTATTGGCAAAGTACACGGCCTGGCATTCGAATAAAATTATCGCATTAAATTAAGACGCGATGTGGCGCGACGTGGAGTGCTGAGTTGTGAGCGCGCTCTAGCGGGATTGCGTGCTGCCGAGTGTCATTTGCATAACAATGCTGGAGACCTTTGTTGTGTCGGGGACGGCGCTGTCACAGCAGCAGCAACAACACGAACAGCGCCCCCGCCCGCCCCGCCCCCGTCCTCCAGCAGCTGTGTGCTATTAATTCTCAGCTAAACTCATCACCGCATCGCTTCGGTTTGCATTAGCCAACGCACCCAGCTGAGGGGTGAACTAACCGCGTTAGAGGACGGCGAGTGTCACTAAATGCAACGTGGACGCGCGGGCGCAGTCGTGCTGCGCGGGAAGCCAATGGTGACGGCGGTGGTGGTAAGGTCGCCGCCAATGTGGCTATGAATTATTTATGTTTGCGCGCACTTGCCACGTAGCAGTTTTGCACTTGTTCGCCTGAGAATGCCCTAACATTGCTTCTAATTAACTCAGCGAAATATTCAAAAAATTCGCTATTGTTTCAGTATTTTCAAGTTCAGCTGACGTAAGGCATTTCACGCTTTGGGCCCGTCGACGGCTGCCAGCTGGCAGGTGAGTTTGTTGGATGAGCAACATGCATGATTGTCACAGTTGGCGAAGTTGTCGGCATCGACCTTCGTTGTCACTCCAGACGCAGAAAATTATAAATTTTTTTTTTATTTCTTTGATTATTCAACTCGTATTTAGTTACATATTTCATAGGAAAGACCTTGAACTTTGCGTCTGAGTTGGGAGTGTTTAATGCTAGAGAGAAAACAGAAATCGTTAACATAAAATCAGTAGTGCATAATTGCGGCCCAACTGTACTTCCGAATTACAAAGCTCGGCTGTTGATTTAAACGTAAAATGAAAGTGTCTCAAATATTATTGTTATTAAAGAACCTCGTAAATTCTTTCTTTTTTTTGTTGTTGCCTTGCCAATTCCTTGAACTTTTTAGAGTTTTTCAGTTTCAGTGTTTAATAAATTTATAAATATTTTTGCTTTTCCTGTAACCACAGACAAGAGTTTATTTATCGATTTTCAAAATTGTTATTGAGCTTTCTATCAAGATTTTGTTTTTTAGGAAAAATGGAAAAAGCAACAAAGTCTAAGCGATGGAAGTTATAGCTGCTATTTCGGGGATCTCCACATCTCCTCTTCAGACTTCTTTCACTAGACTTCAGCAGGAATCGAAACCGCATCATCGATGTGCAAAGCCAGCAACGCTAACCACTGAGCTATTTACATCCTCTAAACTCGCGTTGCTAATCCATTTCCTTATTTAACCTACTACTATCAAGTGCAGCTGATCCGCCACTATTTCAACTTGGCAGGGTGTTTGTTGTTGTCAATTCTATAGAGGAAGTTCAGGCTACTGTGGCTGCTTTCGTCACTCGCGCCCACTTCCGTGCGCTGTGATAGCTTTATTGTAACTATTATTTATTATTCGGGAAAAGTGAAACTTATGCTTATTCAAATTTTAACCCAAAATATACCTACTTCAAAAATTGAAGGGTTATATGGTATACATGGTTCGGGAAATGAGGTATACTGTACCACATTACGATAACGCAGCTGTTTCTATTTCATGTTGTCTTGGGTCCACTTACGGATTTCTCCTGCTTTTGGAATCTAGAATAAAAGTGGTGTTCAAATAGTTAAAAATGTACGCATGAACCCTCTTCCGAGCCACTTTTCATAAAGGTTTAAAGGTTGGTTTCAACTAATTTTCCAAAAGATAAATGTACCCACTTTTCTCTTCCCGATAAATATAGTAATATCTACCATGTTTATTTACCGCGTGGCATTTGATCCTTCACCTTGCGCGTTGTTCCACTTGACACTTGACACTTAAACTTGCGCGGTATTTTTTTGTTGAACCGAACCGAAACCCCGGTACAAAGACCAAAAAACCGCTTCGACGAACCAATCCAGAAGTGCAAAAAGGGTTCGAACCATTGAAAAATTTTTCATCCGGTTCACGTCCCTGTGCAACAGAACCGGGTATTAACCGACCCCTTATGTACCACAATGACCGATTTTCAAAATTTTCAAACCAACTTATATTAAATCTACAAAATATAAATTTTCTATTATCCGAGAATTGATAAATGAAAACCAAAACTTGCTTTTGCAATATTAACAGTGTGTGTTTTTAAGGGCCGTTTTCTCAAGTAGGTTTTAAAATTTATCTGCAATTTAAACGCAACTTTTATTGTGAAAAAATGTGTTTGAAGGGTAGATAAATTTTAAAACCTACTTGAGAAAACAAAACTAAATCAATTTTTTTTAACAAATACAGTGACGGGCAAAACTGTAACATGGTTTAACAATTTTTGTTTCAACCACCGCTATATTTCCAAGTTCTAACGACTTTCATCCTTTTGTTGAATATTCTTGTTGGTACATCCCTACTCCATCTCTCATAATGATTTGAAGTCAATACAACAACAATAAAAAAACAGCAGACAAAAATGTAAATTAAGGCAGATGTTACAGTTTTGCACTCACTCTCAGTTTTGCATTTGACAGTTATCTTTTACTTAGTTGGAAGTCAGATGACTTTTTTTCGATATTGTAATTTATTAAAGAAGTGATCACCAGTAAATAACATAGTTAATCAGGAACCATAAATGTAAATAATAGATTTACTGCAGAAAGGCGGAACCGCACGAAAAGTGGCAAAAAATTTTGGAATTTGCTACTTAAAAATGTTAATTTTTAGAAAAAATATAGCCTAAAGTGTTCCCAAGGACAAAGGAAGTCTGT
>NW_016172114.1:0-13489 GCF_001687245.7 Rhagoletis zephyria | reverse complement strand
TAAGGAAAAAGTTGCCAAATTGAGTAAATTTTTCGTAAAAAAAGGAAAAGAAAGTAACTCTAAAATGAGAAAACTGGTTTCTTGTTTTAAAGAAATGCTTTTTCTGAGTGTAGGAAAACTATTTAAATTAAAAACGGTTTATCCGTTTTTTTCTTAATTTCAAAAATTTTCAAATTGCAAGTTTTCGAATAACTCGAAAACCGGTTTTGAAAAAAAGCGAATAATCGAACACCCTAGTGCATACATATGTATGTGTGTTGATCAGTCAGTAATTCAACAGTAACTGTGCTATGCATTCGCTCGATGACATTATAAAATAATGTTATTACAACATTATATGCACTGCAAGAACCAGACTAACAAATAAATAAAAAAAAAACATGAAAAAGGCGAGCTGCAATCAGTTGCACTTGAATGCAAACGCAACTGCAATGACCTCAAACAACGCGCAGTGGTTGCAGTTACTAAAAATGTATTGAGGTTTGCACATTTGCCCATGTATGTCTTCCTGTATGTAAATGTGTTAGTCACTGAAATGTGTGTATGCGTATGAAGTTTTCCTGTCAGCAAATGCCATATCATTTACATATGTAAAACCAAAATTGTTTACACAACATCAAATGCTGCTGTGGGAATATTTTTGAATGCAGCACGTGACATAATTTGTAACTATTGAATATTTGGATAGAGTTTCTATTTATTTGAGTGGCATTATATGTAGACTCTCACAGAAATGCAATTATTTTAAAAATATATGGATATATTTTCATAAATATTAAGTGATCACTAGAGTTCTACGCATACATCTTGCTTCTTTTTTTAGATAAAGTTATTTCTTTTTCGTAGTAAAACTTAAACAATTTAAAAAAACAAAAAAAAAAAACACAATTATGTTCTACCCAAAAATCGTTTTTGGGCCTCCGGATCCCAAGCGCGAAATGGATACAACGAAAGCCTACTGCAGTAGATACCCAGTATATTACAAAGGCGCGGGAAATTATATATCTTCCGATTGTATCCGAAAAACCAAATCTGATGAAGTTAAAAGCGCTTTATTTCAGGGCAACCACCCAGCAAACTATACGGGATATTTGATTTACAAGAGAAAAAAACCAAATACCCGCCTTTGAGAAAGAGGGCAGTTGTGCCAGCGACCACTTCTGCTACCTGGGAAAAACTGACAAAGTTGAATCATATCGGGCTACTAGCTAACTAGTTAGCCTTGATCTTTCGGCAGCACAGCACTGCTTTTTTAACCGCTGTACTTCTTAATTCGCAGTACAGTCAAATGTACTTCCTTGTAATATTTTCTACTTCAGGTCTTGTAATTCTCCGACGTTCTCGACGATCGTCACATGGCCTGGCGATAAATTCGTTAAAACGAAGAGCTCTGGAGGTGTCGTGCAATTGGGTTAGAGGGTAGTCACGGTTGCGTTCATTCCGAAGACCGGAAAGGGCTCTCATGTTTCCCCTACGGGTTCAAGGACTATGAGTCTGATAGACCTGCACATAAGAAACACGTTTCCTCGTGACTGACTTTCAGGAGCTCAACATGCTTATTGTAAGGAAAGGGCGATAGTGTTATCTCGCCTCTACTCTATATTGCGGTTATAAATGACCTTCTGGAGGAAGTGGAAAAAGTAAGCTGGCGGGTGATCACTTTTGCAGTGATGTGGCACTTTTGGATAAGCTACGATTTCTAGACATCCCTTTTGATCTGGCTCAGGACTACCTAAACTAGGGCCAGAAAGCAACTGGGGCGTTTACAGCGGCTCGCCCTAATCGGAATTGATGGGGGTATTATGAACCCCACCTACACTGGCACTTAACGTCATATTGAACACTGCGCCTGCGGATATTGCAGGCAAAATTTTCGCAGCACGAAGTGACATTAGGACCTGGAGTTCTTATGGCCTTTGACTGCGACCCTGAATGCTTAGATTACCTCATAAATCCCTCCCATAAGCTCCTACTCTACCTACATTCACTCAAAAGAGGACTGGGTAGGGCGGGGTTACTGGAAGAAGGTAGCGGTAGAATTCTTCACGGACGGATCAAAACTTGGAGGCACGGTTAGTGAAGGTGTCTTCTGTCGGGAACTCGTCATCAAAACTATTTTCAGGATTCAGGACTTCCGCAGTGTTTTCAAGGTAGCAATAGCTGACATAAAGGTAGCGAAGACTCACTGCTAAAGTGTGTAAGAGATGGGCCTGAACGTTATGATGGTGCGCTCAAAATCGGTATCCGCGGCGTTTCTCCGACTAAATGAATGGTCTTCGTTCAGGTTTTTTCGTGGTATCACAAAGGAATATCACTTAATTTTCCAAGTATGTCTCTTGCCTGGGGCAATCTCTGTAACCTAACCCAACCTAATCTGTACTACTTTGTGCTAAGAAATTGCTCAATGGTTACTCCTACGCCATGTACGTACGTTCGAGTTTAACTTTTCCGTGGTAAATAGTAGATCCAATATGGAAATGCCATTTTAAATCTGGTTTCCGATTTTTAATCAGCAACGTTTTCTAGTCAATTTTTTTGGGATCCGCAAATTTTCTATTTTTTTCAATGTGATTTCGAATACATAAATAGCGACCTTAAACACCCCCCAGTAAAATACTTCAGGCGAATGGGATAAATTAAAAATTTTTTTGGCGGCCATTTTGAATTTTTATAACCAATGCCAAGAACATTGTAAACCGCTCCAATTTTCTTATTTTAGTGTTGCGTTCTCCAGAGGTTTAAAAGTTGTAAGGCAAAATCTAATTTACACTTAGTTTAGACGCCATATTGAATTTTTTAAAAGGCCGCTTTTCTAAACTAATTGCATATAAGAGAGGAGCGGAAAAGAAAAAGGTAGGCCGGAAGGGTGGGTATATGGTGGAATCAGAGGAGGGCATAAACAGGACTATAACACCTAAGGTTTGTTATAGGAAACACGCTCCGTGCTCACAAAGAAGCTCCTTGCAAAAATCTTGCAAGGCAATTTTGAAAACCCATTTTGTTTCGTGGAACGTAGACGTCACCTTTTTAAATTTATTCGACATGTCTCGGTATTTGCAGTCGGATCTTAAAGTATGATATATCGTTGTTTTTCATCTCGAAGAGGGAATTTTTTTCATTCCAAAGCTTATTGACCTCAAGTGCGCCGTTCTAGTACTCAGTTCTTGTCGCCCTAACGTACCACCCTAATTTCAGTAAACTAAAGCTAAACTTTTTCTAAGAAAGTATTTCGATTATTTCTGCAGGACAATTCAAAAAAATGTATTGGCTAATGTTGGTGTCAAAAAAAAAATGTTCGACCAAAAACCAATAAATTTTAAAGCTTTTATTTAACTTGCTCTATATGTATGTATGTAAGTATGCTTGTTAGGGGCAAATCTTGGAATAAATTTTTGACCAGCTTCCCGATGATCTAGAGACTTGAAACTTTATAGTTGGCTCAGAACCCGGTAACAATGCAATAAAAAAGGCGAGTTAATCCGATAGGTGGCGTAGGAGACGAGATATTTGAAAATCCCATATTGATAGTTCGATTTATATTAACTGTATGAAAAGGAATAACTCCAGTAAAAAGTTTTCCGATAGGTGGCGCATGGGTGGATATATTTGGTAAACGGCTATTTATGGTCAGATTTCGTTCAAATTTAGAATGTTTGCTTTAAAAATATTTGTTTTTACTATATTCCTATTTTTAAAACTGTCTTGCAAAGATACTGTAAACTTGGCGTATACTAAAATTTTTTTAAGCCTGTAAGAGCATACATTTGTTCATATAGTGTGCCTATTTACGAGAACTGGTTTATCTTCGTAAACTGTCAAAGACATTTCCACCATTCACCGTTCCCATCCTGTTATCCTGTGCTTTCATTTTATCTTAAGAAGAAAAATCGCGCAATCCTTCCAACTTCAGCTGACATTTAGCCTCCTTCAGTGCCGGCTTTGATGGCACAATTTGTTGCTATACTCCATTTTCGCTCCGGCAAGTGATAAGATGGTTTTCGCTGCCGATAGGCGCATCACAATATGTGTACATAAAAATTTTCAGAATCACTTATAGCACAAATTTACATACATACATGTAACTATTTATACTCTTGGCTCCCTGGCTGTCTATCACATGAATATGGCGAAGTATATTTACTAAAGCTCCGTACAAATAACGGTTTCCGTCGGCTTGTCATACTTTCCTACTTCCTGCTAACGCTCATATACATATTTACACGCGTAAATATATTTTTGTATTTACTCTCACACAGCATGGATATCTTCGCCTTAAGCTTCTATCTACCATCTGCCTTATGGAAATTTGTTCAGCAGCATATTGTCGTTTGCCGGAAAATGTCGGCTTCCGCCACTTCATATTTTCCTGGGCAACATGCGGTTGCCGGGCGGTGCAGTGGGCGTGGGCGTTGGGATTATGTGAAGGTGTGGATGCTGCTGACTTCGCAGAATTAAATCAATGCAATTCAGAGCAATTCTCCTCTTACTCTAACTTAGCCTTAGTTCAGCTGGCATCGGTTAGGCTCAGTTCAATTCAATTTCGTTGTATTCAACTCAGTCCAAACAGGTTTTTTACAGTTGAGTTGCTCACTTTACTGGTTGCTTGTACGACTACTCGCAACTGAGATAACTATCATTGCTGGCGGTTGTTGTTTCATTGCTTTTCACTTTCCTGCCGCACATACATACATACATATTTATTTGCCATTTACATACAAATTAAAAGCAAAATGTCATACACTTCCTACGCATTTGCTTCCTGATCGTTTTAGCATTTTCTCGTTTACGTCGATTTCTCTACGTTAATTTCCCAGCATCGGTTTGGTTTGGCTGCTGACTGGCGGCGATTTAAGCAACCGGCAGGAAGTTGAATGCTGAAATGAACATTGTAGCCACAAAATGTTTCTTGGCATGAACATGAGTGCATGGAGTGAATGCTGTTACTGTTTTGCGAAATGAAATCATATTATCCGATTATACTTAGACCCCTTTCAGATACGTCAAGTCTTGCTTTCAAGTCTGCTCGTTCGTAGGCGAAGGAGGTGAGATGAATGTACTCTTCCCCTCTCTTCTCACCTCCTTCGCCTACGAACCGAGCAGACTTGAAAGCAAGACTTGACTTGTCTGAAAGGGGTCTTATGGCTGTCCGTGTTGAGTTGAATGTGTTCTCATCTCATTAAAGCCCGTATGGCATGCCCATGCAAATACATATGTACATACACATACCGATGCATATATATTCACTAACTTACATACATATATAGAGCGTATGTACATTAGGGTGCTAAAAAAAAGAAGTAAATTCGACTTTTTTATGCTCTCACCCACCAGGATTGTTCTATACCAAAAAAATATCCCTACTTTTTTCTTTTTTTGAAAACAAAAAATATTTGGAGAGCGACTAAAGCGCTTAAAGTTTTCGTCGAAATGTTACAGGATTATTGAAATTCGATATTTATCGATTGGAAAACTTGGATGCTCGTATACATGTGGCGTATGAGTAACATTATTACCTGCACCTACTATTTCATACAAAAATAAATAATCGAGTTTACCAATCTATTACGTGAAAGTGATAAATCACGGCGTAGTACTTTCCACATTGTAATTATTTTGACAATGGAGTATTTTTATATTTTTGACTTAAAGCATTTGATTTGACGCACTCAACTCTGACCGATTGACCCATTTGTTGTAAAGTTATGGTATTTTAAAAATTATCATCTTTGCGAAAATCGATATCGCGATAAAAAGCCAAATAGTTAGTGTCGGAATTTTGACTGGAATGCCCCATATGCATCGTTGTCTTTATAAAAACAATCATTTTATGAGGTACATGATTCTGAAAGTTCTGCCCTCCGAAATTTCTGTCTAAATCAGCCCTCTGATAACAATGAGATTCCCATGCATAGCATGCCATACAAAGTTGTATTAACAAGGGCAGACGTGGCACGAACATAATTAAATATAAATACATCAAATTACATTCGGTACTATGTCGGAAGCATGGATGTTGTTTTAAACCCGTAAAAATTTTAAAAAAGTGTTTTTGAGGTAGAGTGCCAGTCCTTGGTCAGATATAGATAGACCTGTGTTGTTCCATGTGGATAGAGCAGACTGTCGTGGGAATGGGATGGTCGGTTAAGAAATCACTGATCCGGCTCCTGCTCCTGCTGACAAACAAAATAAAATGACCGAATGAAAAAGTGTTAGTCCAAATTTGGTGTGAACAACCTGTGTAACTTCGAAAAGGAGAGGAGGACTTTACGAAATTTTTTAATCTCAGCCCTACCCACAAACAGCTACAGCGCCAAATCAGCAGAAGAAAATAATCAAGAGACCAATCCAAACATAAATGCACAGACATTTACGCAGCTAAGGCATATCTACAGAAAAATTAACAAAAATATATTCGCACTAAATTTCGCATATTTTCAATCAGCTATTCAAAGAAAAACCCAAGTAAAGCTCGCAAAGCAGCTGAGTATTACAGCTTTAAAATTTTCATGCTGGCATTCAATTGCTGCAATATTTATGGAATCACATACATACATATTTCTAACTCAGAGTATTGACTTTCGATTGGCGGTACACAAAACGATGATACTTTCACAAATCATAGCAGTAGAAGTACTTCAAAAAATAAGGTCAGTGGGTCAATTTTGCCAACAGTAGTCAAGGTGTGCTGAACGTGTATGTATACATATGTATTGCCATATGCATGTGATATAACTGTGTATAAGTATATGCATATGTGCTCTCGGAGTTCTTCCACTACATAAATTAATTCCATTTCGATTTTCCTTTTTGACTATTTTCAGGATTTCAAATACCGCTTTTCATTATTTCCATCGTGAACTCCCTTGAGTGAAGGCAGCATCAGCAATCGAATTCCCAGTGGCCCGCTAAGAGATTGTTGGAGAAAGGTGTTAAACTTTCGTTTATTTGTTCGCTATGCTTTTGTGTACTATGCACACATATGTACATATTTATATGTCTGTACACTAGGGAAGTTCAAAAATGCATGTGAAAAAAGTAAAGTCGGAATTTTCGCTTTTGGGGACCTATACAAAATATTTAGTTGATATTAAAAAATGGTCAAATAAACAATCGGGTCTTATTTCTGGAAGTCTGCTGAATAGAAAGGGGTTTTTTGATAGAAAGATATTGATTTTAAAACTTTTTGTACCATTTTTTTTGAAAAATTAATTTTTTCGTATAAAATCATGGAAAACTTGGAGCGCTTTGAGTGACCTCTAAATTTTTGTGATTTAAAAATAAGAAAACAGCGGTAAATTTTTTTGATATAGAAAAATTCTAGAGAACAATAATTATTTAGGACCACCATAATGTACACCCCGTCTCATAATTATAAGCGCACCACTTATTGGCAAGTTTTAAAAACTTTTATTTTTATTATTTAATTTGAATATTTTTTATAAAAATACAATTGATTATTGAATAAATCCATGTTTCAAACTATTTGAAATTTTCAAAGAAAAAAAGTTTTGTACCCAATTAAATTTTAGTATGACAAATTAGAAGTTTTAAGTAGGTAGAACTTCCCGTTTATATCTGGCAACTTTTTTGCGGACGGTTTTGTGCATTTTCAGCAAAACAAAGTATCCTCGACGATTTTTTATATGGAAAAAATGAGCAAAACCTTCAAGAAATAAAAATTTTCTATAAACTTAAGTTTTATTATATGTACTAAAATTAAATGGGCTACAAAGCTGCATAGTCTTCCTAAGAAATGTAATAAAAAAGCACGAAATTTTTACAAAAGTTTATTAATTTTTTTTTATATTGCATAATATTAGAAACCTGAATTTATACTATTTTTGTTAAAGAATGAAGTATATTTAATAAAAGGTACCTAAATTATAAACAAAAAATTTGTTTAACTTGTCAATATGTGGTGCGCCTATAATTATGACACGTTGCGTATTTAGTTCACCATCCACTCAATACGTCATCATTTTTTTTTTTGTTTAGCTTGTGACTTGACATAGAGCCGAGTAAAATACAATGGTATGCTATGTCCGCTGATCTCCTTCTGGTCTCAGCTAAAGGATTTTTTTCGATTACTTTTCGTAATTTTCTTCGCTCTACTTCAATTTTTCCAGTTTGACGTGTGCATATGGCGTTCTCGGGACATATCCCATTCGTCTGGACGGAAAATGTTTTTATCTTTAAAGCTTAGTGACATGGAAAGACGCTTCGCATCAACGGCGCATTTTAATAAATAATTTACTAACACTTTCATGCAGAACGTGTGTATGTCAATATGCTTAAATGGATGTATGAGTGCAAGGATACTAGACAGTTGCGCGTGGTGTAACTATTCGGTGAGTTGTTAAACAAGTAAAAAATAATCAGTGAAAGGATTTTACCTTTTGATTCGTCAACAAAATGATCCATGAAAATACACACATAGAGAACGTTTTAATTATAAATATATTTTATTCTTCCATTATTTATACATATTATGTATGTATACTTTCCCCGAAAAATTATTAGATAAAAATAAATTTTTTTGTTGACGCTTCTGGCTGGCTCTTTACATTGCCTCTTCGTTGGCAGTCAACTAAACTTAACCTAACCTCTGAGGAATCCCTACGGCGAGGTATTACCCGTAGAACAAAATGTACTTTGTCCCCCCGAAAAAGCAAACTAGAAGGATGAGCTGTTCAACTACTTGGTATTCTCTGATATACAAAATGTTATCTACTGGGCTGTAATAAATTAATTAATGTCTCGCATCGTATCAGAAGAGTACTTTCAAAGGACAAGTAATGAAATAAAGAACAGAATAGATTTTTAGAAAAAAAAAAATAAAGTCAAAAGACAGCGTCATGAGAAAAAGGACTGCCCTTTGAAATAAAGTACCTATGATAGAACTTTCTAACTATTTTCGATTTCTTGAATACATGTTTATACATATGTACGTTTCTCGTTTCTAGCAGCCATAAAGTACACAAAATTACTACAAGTTTTTCAATATTTGTATATTTATCATAGATACATACCCAGTGGGAATTAGGAGCACGTAATAATACCTTATTAGCAACTTACTCTTCACCTGGCAGTCATTACCATTTCCCTGCCGAACGTCCCTTACTTTTACAAAGGCATGGCCGCCTTATGTAAGTAGGAATTTAAAATGTACATTTGGTATCAAACATACTTCTGAGTCGCTTTACAAAGTAAGTTACGTGTAATGCAGAGCAGTCGCTCGGAGTAGTTCGGTGCTTGGAAATAACTTCGGCTGCACGTTATTTTGCAACTGACAACGTAATGTGTCGCCGGAGGTGTTCATTTTGTGCTTTACTAGTAGATTACGCTGGTCATGATGACAATTTTGGTACTAAAAACTGAAAGAAAATATGGCTTACCTCGTAAGGTGCTTACCTATTTTCCCAGTGGGTAATAGCTACATATGTATGTATGTGTGCATGAGTATTTTCTCAACAACTCATTGGCAAACACGCCCAAAGTTATTTGATAAGGAAAAAGTGAACATTTCTGCACAAATTTCTAGCAGAAACATTGCTCAGAAGGAGTGAACTTCATGCACAAACGAATAAATAGTATATATGTATACACATAATGATTGAAAGGGAATTCAATTAATTTTCTATTAGCACTTTTAGTTGATTTTTCATTTAGGACAAACAAATTAGAGGGAGAGAAAATGCAATTAAGTTGAAACAAATGCAGTGCACATGCAAAGGATGTCAAGTGACAATGTCAATTACGAGTACACAGCTCAAATGGCTGTACTAGGTTTGTGCGTGTATATGTAGCAAGGTTAAAAGCATACATATTAAAGTTTCGTAGAATTCTCAATTAGGTGTAAGTTGCAAGAGTGTCTTCATGCGAATGTTGTGCGTTTGTAGGCTTTATTTAGGCACTTTAGAAGATTTTCTAAAGGCAGTTGCAGTCAGTATTAGCAATGGGTAATTGAATGCTCAAATGAAAAGCTTTCAAAGACCCGCTAGGCACTTGAAAAGCTGTAATTGCTTTTTGGCTTATATCTACTAAACTGTTGAACAGCTTTTTTGATGAAGTTTTTTCTTTTTTTACCACTAGAATGGACAATACTATGTGTTGAGCTAAGTTAAACTACCAACTTAATAAAATGACAGATTTTGCTTGTCATAGTGGAATATTGTACAGGCAGGTCTAGGGTTGATATTACATGCTGCTTCGTATGTTTGTATATGGGGCGTTCTATACCAAATTGAACGGGGTTCTCACTTCATGTTTTTGATTTTTTTTTTTTTCAAATTTTAAGGGTTGATGGATAAACATAAATAATAAATAAATATGAAATTTGAGCTTTAGAGCACAAAAACAAATCGATTTAATAGTTTTCCAAATATCTCGAGAACGGGGCGAGGAAAAAATTTTAAAAAAATCACACATACTCACATCAAAATTCTCTATGAAAAGAAATATTTTTCAAATTTTTTTTCTAGAAAATTTTTCACATACAAATTTTTTGATAGAAAAGATAGTTTTTGAAAATATGCCATCTCAAAAAACAATTAAAAAATCACAATGTTAGCTCTGAGTATTGCGCAATATTTAAGTATAGTATTATGGGGTGCACTCTACTATACTTTGACG
The DNA here is from genome assembly GCF_001687245.7 of Rhagoletis zephyria. NCBI lineage: Eukaryota > Metazoa > Arthropoda > Insecta > Diptera > Tephritidae > Rhagoletis > Rhagoletis zephyria. The sequence continues at coordinate 2,857 of NW_016172114.1, read as the reverse complement.
ATTTTTTTTACACCGAAGTTGCGTAAAATTAGTACATTACGAATTTACAAATTTTTAATTTTTTTTTAGAATTTTTTGAGTATGCAGTTTTGTAGCCCAGTAAAGTCTAGTATAATAAAGTGCAAGTTTCAAGCGATTGCAAAACTGGTGTTATTTTTTTTTTTTGAAAACGGTTTTACGTATTTTCATCCATAAGAAAAAAGTGCAAAAATCCATCAGCATAAAAAATATTACAAATCAACGCAATTTTGCAGTAGCTTAAAACTTGCACTTTATTATACTAAAATACTAAAAGGCTACAAAACTGCATACTCAAANGTGCAAAAATCCATCAGCATAAAAAATATTACAAATCAACGCAATTTTGCAGTAGCTTAAAACTTGCACTTTATTATACTAAAATACTAAAAGGCTACAAAACTGCATACTCAAAAAAAAATTCTACAAAAAAAATTGTAAATTTGTAAAATTCTCATTTTACCCAACTTCGGTGTAAAAAAAATTCTTAACTCAAATTATTGTAGAGTGAACCCCATAATGCTACACTTAAAGATTTCGCAATACTCAGGGCTACCATTGTGATTTTTTTTTTAAATTTTTTGAGATGGCATATTTTCAAAATAAAATTTTTTTTTTATCAAAAAATTTGTATGTGAAAAATTTTTCAATAAAAATGGGTAACAACAGTAAACTAAATTTTCTTAGGATCTTCTCCTTTATTATATATATATGTATGTATATAAGCACGCATTATAGGTATGTATGACCCCAGCTAATATGTTGTTTATTGACTCAATACCACTCTCTTCAGTAAATAACAATTTTTTTTTTGTCTTGCATAAACAACCAAACCAAGTATTTTCCTTGAAGCTATTCATTGACCAAGTATCTGTTACTTTATAACTATGTATGTATAATGTGTTACTGCATTCCATTGTATCCGTTACAGTTATTCACTTTATTACTGCGCTTGCTCCTTACTTTCACAATGTTTCACTTAATTGTTGCTGTTATTGTACTTTTATTATTTATTTATCAAGCATTTTTGCCAGCCGATTTAGTTAGTTTTCTTGCAGTCATAACACTATTAATTTGCTTACATGCTTGATTTATGTTTGAATAGAATTTTATGAGCTGCCTCAGGCTTACTGGAGATTTTGATACGGTCATAAATAAATGTTTTGTGCTATGTTTAGTTAAGTGTATTTGAACATATGTATGGAACTCCAAAGCATTGTTCGTTTTGTTTATTGTTCATTCATGAAATAATACTTGTACTTATGTGTGTACAAGGATGTACTTAGGCAGACATACATACATATGTATACAGCTGTGATCAAAATTTTTATTAAATGTGTGAGGGATTGTTTGCCTCAAGGCAAAAGCAATATTTTAAAATGTATGAATAATAAATGAAATTGTTAAATAAAAGCTTGCTTTATATTTTCAAATATTATTAAGTAATTTCTTTAATTGAAAATCTTTTATTGAGATTTAAACAAAATATTTCGTTTCTTATGGAGGTTATTAAATTCGAGCTTATGCTAGTAATACGATGGCAATAGAGATAAGTAAGTTAGAAATTGAATACTGATAAACACTAGCAAACTTGTGAAATTTTGTTCAATAATTGAAATTTTTGCGTAGTTCTTCTTTTAGGTTGCCAACCCATATCTCAGCTACAGTAGATATGTACGAAGGTTAAGACCTATATAGTAAAATTTCATGGGAAATATTTTCGTAGAACATTTTAAGCCAATACCTCCCGCCTGAAAGGATCGTTTTGACCCTCGATCGTTTGCCGGGAAACCCACAAAAAGCAAATTTGGAAGGTCGTTAGATGATTAATATATTCTAGAAAATTATTCTTCGGAAAATTTTACTTCGGGTCTTCTCAGGCAAAAGCTTCATGCCACCAACTTAAAAGTCTCTAAAAAATTAAAATTGAAAATCCGGTGTTTCTTGAATTAAGCGCCAAAACGACCCTTTAAAGAGGGAGCTAATGGGTTAAAATGTTCTACGAAAACATCTATCGTGAAATTTAGCTATATATGTCTTACTCAGAGGTTTATTTTAACTATTTTTTTAGCACTTTTTTGAAAACTGCTTAGGCCGGGACATGAAAAATTTAGCAGGCCACAAAATCAAAATACGAGCTAACTTTTGCAAATCCATCGAGAGTTTTAATACTGGATATGTATACTTTCAGAAAATATTAGCAAAGTCCGGGCTGGTTTGAATTGTCATAAAATTGTCGCCCAGTGTTATTTATGCGAGAAATTTTCAAGGCGCTCGGATATTCCGAATGTTGGCTGAGCGCTCGTAGAACTGCTCTTTGGTCTCTTCGTCCTTGTACTCCGTCGGCACGTGTGCACAAATTAAGCTTCCCCTATTACTTTGGAAAAAAATTAATTAGTTTCCATTGTTTGTTAATTTATTGAAATCATTGTCTTAATCTTATTCACCTGTGCCCATTTACACTATATTCCACGAGGCACAGGGCTTCCTGTACGCAATAAAAGATTTTGATTTAACAATTACAAAACATAAATAGCAAAAACGCTCAGCCCGCTTGAGTGAAGCTTACTGATTGAATTGCAATAATTCTCTCATGTAAGCTCATTAACGCAACAATTTACTTATGTAGGGCAGTAGCGCGCCGTGTGTTATGGATTGCCCGGCATTTAAAATTCCACGCCCACTCAACTGGTAAGTCTGCTGAAAGTAACCGACCTTCAACAACAGCAACATTAACGCCTACCAACTGCTGGTCTAGCTATGCTGCCTGGTCTACCAAGTACTTAGTATCTAATTAACCGCCTACATTTGTAGCTGTCAATGATATTATTGGCACTGC
>NW_016172112.1:12889-13492 GCF_001687245.7 Rhagoletis zephyria | reverse complement strand
GTGTATGATGAGTCACTTTTGACATGGCGGAAATTCCCATATATATAAAGACAAGACATTTGGCTATTTTTCTTTGTTTAAAAAATGTATGTATATTATTTTTATGAAAATAAAGTTTACCTTTTAAAAACAAATGTGGATACAAATTTCAAATTTTGCATAACATCTAAAACTTAACATATTTTGATAAAAATCTTAAACTTTGTATTGCATATAATGTATGCAATGTATAGGCCAACGGTGGGCAAACGCGGCTCTTTTTGCTTTCTCTTTGCTTAGAACATTTTGGTTTTTTTACTTTTTAAAATACATACATATTTCTTTGCTGTACATTCCTTTCCATGTGTTGCTACTTTATTTTATTAGTCTTATATACACATACGCAAATTGAGATCGGAACATTACCCGCAATTTGAGAATGAAAATTGGTTTTCTGACTTAATGTTCTTTACCGATATGATGGAACATTTGCAAAACTTGAATTTGTCTCTGCGAGGAAAGAATAAAAATATTTTGGATTTGTCGCAAATTATTTTAACTTCTGAAGGTAAACTACGTCTTTTTAACCGACTTCCAAAAAAGGAGGAGGTTATCAGTTCGTCG
>NW_016172112.1:0-5390 GCF_001687245.7 Rhagoletis zephyria | reverse complement strand
AAGGCGCTGGACTGTTCCTTTTTTTCAAAATTTTCTTTTTGATGCAGAAATATTCCTAGAGAATCTAGATACATTTCTGCATCAAAAAGAACATTTTGAAAAAAATTTCGCTTACGTTATTTTGGCGGTTAGGGCCAATATCAATGCTGCTGCGTTATATCAATGCTGCTGCGTTACTCCAATATGTATTTTTAATGTGCAAATGTACGTTAGAGTGGTTTAAAAAAAAATCCCTGTCTTTTGCTTCGAAATTCCCTGTGAAATATTTTCCAGACAATGAAAATGATGCCCGTTTTTAAGCCAACGATTCCGAATGAACGATATACTATAATTTGTTTTAGGAAACTGAAGCCTTTAAATAAAAGTCGCGTCTGTTTTTTCCATAAATTCTCCCCTCAAAAGTTACTCAAGGTTAAATTCGAAAATCATATTTAATATTATAAATGTGAAAGTTAGTATGTTTGTTGGTCTATCACGCCGAAACGAGTGAACGGATTTGCATGACATTTTGTGCACAGATAATTTGTGACCTAGATTGGGAAAGATTTAATTTAAATTAATAAATTCAAACAAATATTACAATACTAATGCAGGTGTCAAACGAAAAAAAGTTTAAGAGAGCTTAGTTTCGAAGATATTTTCAAGAGGGTTGTCAGCTGTTTGAAAATGAAATTTTGCACACAGATGGTTTATGACCTGGATTGAAAACTAGGCTACTTCCTTAACCGCTTTCCCGATTAGAACCAAATTTGGCACACTTACTACGGATTTCACAAGGATGGTCTTAGACTAAAAGGCCATTCCCATACAAAGTGGAATTTTCATAATACATATGTAGATATCTCTGGAAGTATTTGTGGGAGAAAACTGAAACTTGGTATGGAGATATGTATGTGAAATCAAATTCATACTTACAGAGCAAAATTGACGTTTTTGGAAAAGCAGCGCAGCACCTCCCCTACTAACTGAAAGTTTCATATTGCATATCTCTTCAAATATTTGGGGTAGAGTACTCAAGTTTGGTATGGAGATACTTACGAAGAAAAATTGGAGTTATTCGAAAAGGGGGCTGCTACCTCCCGTACAAATTTACTATTTTATACTGCATTTCTCTAGAGGTGCTCATGGTAGAGTACTGGGACTTGGCACTGGGGTGCATAAAATCAATTCCAAACTCATGGAAGAAAATTAGGGTTATAAGAAAAGGGGGCGTGGCACTTCCCGTATAAATTGACCCAATATCCCTGGAAGTATTTGTGGAAGAATACTGGAACTTGATGTGGAGTTATGTATATAAAATTTATCCATTTATCAAGGCAGATAGAAAATCTCTGGAAGTATTTTAAATTTATTATGGAGATTTATTTTATCAGCGCCGTACTGACAGAAAAAATGTCAGTTATTGGAAAAGGGAGAGGTGGCTTCGGCTATATAATCTATAACTCTCATGATGCATACATACCTCTTGAGGCATTTAGCTACAGTACTGAGAAATGGTATTTTATCAAAGCCAGGTTACTGAATTTGAGTTGGAAATATTAAAACCCACCGTGGCACCTGCCAGAAGGTTACACGTTCACGCAGCGTATCCCTGGTACCATTTAAGATAAACCTGATTTGTTAATTTCATAGTTTTAAACGGCCTAAATACCTTAACTTGCTTAACAAATATAAAGCTATAAAAAATGGGCACAGAAATAAAATATAACACATTTAAATTATTTTTAATATTTATTATAAAAACGTGGGGTATATGGAGGAAAACGCACTGCCAACGAAGGCAGGGTATTATATCGTTCATTCCGGTACGTTGACTTAAATACGAAATATGAAATTTCCAAATTGAAACAATTTCTTTTACTGGGTTATTTACATACGTATGTATATCTAAGATATAAATTCGCGATGAGCGACCTCAAACGCTTAATATGTAGTAAAAGCCTCGCTTTTGACAGGCGCTCTTTTTTTACTGTCCAGAAAATATTTCACAGGGGATTTAAGAAAGAAACTCTGTTTTTACAAGTTATTAAGCTCTAAGTATGCATACATCCGCACATGCTGATTACTTTGTTATAACTATCTATATTTATGCCCGATATCGTGCATATAGTAATGAATTTCTGCTACTACCGTTATCTGTCTGGTTACTTATACTAGGATATATGCCAAGAATAATGATCTGAATAAGCCAAACACTTGAAATTAAAAACTAGCAACATAATTCCTTCTCCAGTTTTTGAACTTAGCTTTCTACTTGTCTTTTATCTTTGACAGCTGCAACGTAAATACCTGAACTTTTCTATTTCTATTTGCCTTGTGGGCTATTGCTACAAATACGCTTATATGTGTCTGTTATATTGTCCGCCTGTCACGCTTTATGCGCTTGTAAGGCAAACATTTACAATTTGTTATTTTCTCTTCACTTCTCATACTCCCACTCGAAATCTACAATTGGCAATGTTATTAACTGCGCCCACAATGGCTGTGAGTATTTGCCTGTTTTCGCTCTTAAAGATAATACTGTGCAAAAAAGTGCATGAAAGCAAAACGTATGACAATTTGCTACACCGTCAAAAATTTGGGTTTAATTTTTAAACCGCGCTGGGATTACTGCCTTTTTTAAACTTTTATAGTCTACGTTTTAAACCAGTCAATAGTTTTACCCAATTTTTAATATATTCTGGTTAAAATTTTAGCCCAAAAAGTTCGTGGTTTTCTAGTTTCTAGGTTTCATATATAGAAAATTTGGTTTAAAATCTAAGCCGAAATAGAAAATGTTTGTACACAGCGAAATGTGGTGTTGATTAAAACTCAACATATGAAAGCACATTTACATGCGTGGCTGTAGCTGAGTGTGCAAAGATGCTTGATACAATTGGTTGCTACCAAGGCTGTCCGGGTTCAATCCCAACCAGACGGAGCATGAAATTTAAGATGGTTTTTTTTTTTTATTCTTAATTATGAAAATGTTTGGGTTTAACATTTAAACCGAATTGTTTAAATTCTAAGCCCAACATATGTGCTCTCTTTTTTTAAACTTGGAAGATTTGTATTTGAAACTGAATTTAGTTTGGTCATATATGTATGTAGTCCAAAAAGTTTAAAATTAAAACCGAAATTTTTAACCGTGTAGTTGCTTAAAGCAATTTCCTAATTAAAACAGCAATATTTACTCCTCTTAATACATATTTCAGTTATTATCGTTTGACGATTTCACAAGAAATTCCATTTTTAGTATAAATTGCGATCAGCAGCATGTCTTTTCCATCAAGAATTTTCAACTTCCCCTCAAGTGAACTGTGCATTTTTCGTCACAAATGTCTCTCCTTTCTCAATGTTTTTTTTTTTTTTTTTTTTTTTTTTTTTTTTTTTTTTTTTTTTTTTTTNTGTTGTAGCAATTGCTACAGATTGCCTACGCTCTGAATCTGTTGGAAAGAGTGCACTGACTGTTCTAACACTTAAAACTATTATGTATTCAAATTAAGTGCAAGTTTCCTTTTGTTGTTATCTAAATAAAAAATATCACTTCATTACCAGACAGCCTGATAACTAGACAGGTGGGAAAATAATTACATATATGTACATATTTTAGAAGATCTTTGAACTTATTTAAAAAAATTTTAAGAACTTGAGGCTATCAATCCACCAAAATGTACAAATCTGTACGAATTCAAAAATTGTGTGACCCCTGTTTTAGAATGCGGATACAATATGGAGTGAATTGCCAACACTTTCATCAGACTACCGCCTGCATCTTTCGATTAATATAAGTAATTATAATTAATATACGCTTTCGATCAATGGGACGTGGGTGTTATGGTGATCAAATTACCAATAGAAAAAGGCAATGGGCTTTATGTGTTCGTACATGTTGGTTCATTCGTTTTCCTTGTTGTAGATTTCTTATCTTTACACTAATTTGTTAACATCCAATCTAAGGTCCGGAAATAGGCACACGCTCGCCGGGCGCTGGAATTAGGCATCAAATATTTTTGTGTTGACCAAGCGATGATGTTGGTACGACAACATCTTTGCTGACATTGTCAGCGTTCGCATCAACGTCTTTAACGTTCACATCATCTTCAGTCACTTCCACAAAAACTGTTTGCTTGTTTCAACTTTTTTACGGCTTCTTTGCAGTGCTACTCATAGCTTTTGCTACTTACTTGGAAATGAAAAAGTCAACTATCGTCTGGACAATTGCGGGGAACGGCACACAATGACAATAAACAAGACGGCCAGGCGACCAAGCAAAGTCTAGATAGCATCAACAGCAGAATGACAACGACGTTGACGATGACGACGATGACGACGACCATGACGACCATGACGACTAAGTTGAAAGATGAATCAAAATTCACACGACTCCAAGACGTTACCGACAACGACAAAAAACATGGAAAAATGAATGAAGGAAAATAAATTGTCGTAAAATCTGTAGTGAAATGATATGAAAAAGGACATAAACCGAGCGTAGCAATATCAAACAGTGTGAGCATAATATGAAAAGACTGGTAAATAGGCAAAATGCATCGAAGTAAAAGCAGTCAAAAGGACAGAGATCCAACAAGGCGTATAAGTAATTGTTGAACTGGCAGAAATGAATGAACGCCACAAAGCTACTTGTAATATTTGTTGTTCCTTTATTGTCTAGTTAGTTGGCCAATATAAGCCAAGTCCAAGAAGCTAGTTAGGGATGACAATATGAAAAAAGACTGACGTCAAAAATAGGAACAAGTGTAGATCTAATAAAAATGTGCATCTCTTCCCGCCACCCATTTTAAATCTGATGCTACATATTTACTAAAATACAAAGCTGAGCAATAAGTTGTAGACATTGAGAGAGATGATAAATGAAAATAATAATGTCATACATACATATATACATATGTATTTTGTATGGTAAATAACACAAACACAATTTTCCAATGAAAATTAGATACCTTCAAAGCTTCTCTGGGTTTTTACTTCTTTAGGTATTTGATGTTGTGGTGAAATATTTATTTTAAAGCCACATCTTTTTCAGAGTTCCCGGATGCAGCTGTTGTATCTATTTCTGTACATTTCGCATTTACTAATACACATTTTGAGAGATTAGCTTCACTAATGCGTATGTATGTAGATACGTATTTCGTGAGAAATGAGCTCCATATGTCTCAGGAGAAACTAAGTTACTTGGACTGTCGAGATTCTGCGCTTATAACAGTTTTTACTACTAATTTTGAACGCAGCGTTTTATTTACAATAAATTTGATTAAAATTGATTAAAATAAAATAAAATAAAATACAATAAAATAAAATAAAATAAAATAAAATAAATGAAATGAAATGAAATGAAATGAAATGAAATGAAATAAAATAAAATAAAATAAAATAAAATAAAATAAAAT
>NW_016172111.1:7858-13494 GCF_001687245.7 Rhagoletis zephyria | reverse complement strand
AATAAGATATTGTAACCAAAATATAATAGCAAATTTCGCTATACCATCACGCGGTTTTTTATTAAAAATTTTCATTATTTATCGCGCGATTTTTTATTAAAAATTTTCGACTGCGGCGCTTTTTCCAAAAAATCAATACCTCGACTCCCGACTATTCCGCACCTTTTTTAGGGGTTGTTACCCCACCCTAGAGAATTACCGTGAAACTTGATGACAATTAGCAAAAATAGTTCATAAAACATAAGACTTTTTGGGGAGTGTTGCTGGAGTGACATGGTTTTCATGATTGAAAGTGTTTTACAATCGCATATCATTACCACGGGTCGATTTTTCAATGCCAACGTTATGGCCACAAGCGTGGGTGCACTTTTCACACAAATTTACGCCTTTTGGCAAACCAAACATACGCACAAACTTGTTCCAATCACACATCACTTCATTTTATATCATAAATATGTTATAAACCAAAATTTATAATTAAAATCGCTGCAGAAAACACATTCAATCACTAAAAAATCACTACGAAGAGGTAGAAGACGGTGTAAAGAAACCCGAAAAACGTCATTAACGCTACGAAAACTTTTTTCTGAAAATCGATTACAAATACAACGATGGCTGATTAGCATGATCACTACGAAGAGGTAGAAGACTGTGTAAAGAAACCCGAAAAACGTCAATAACGCTACGAAAACTTTTTCCTGAAAATCGATTACAAATACAACGATGGCTGATTAGCATGATCACTACGAAGAGGTAGAAGACTGTGTAAAGAAACCCGAAAAACGTCAATAACTTTTTTCTGAAAATCGATTACAAATACAACGATGGCTGATTAGCATGATCACTACGAAGAGGTAGAAGACTGTGTAAAGAATCCCGAAAAACGTCAATAACGCTACGAAAACGTTTTTTCTGAAAATCGATTACAAATACAACGATGGCTGATTAGCATGATCACTACGAAGAGGTAGAAGACTGTGTAAAGAAACCCGAAAAACGTCAATAACTTTTTTCTGAAAATCGATTACAAATACAACGATGGCTGATTAGCATGATCACTACGAAGAGGTAGAAGACTGTGTAAAGAAACCCGAAAAACGTCAATAACTTTTTTCTGAAAATCGATTACAAATACAACGATGGCTGATTAGCATGATCACTACGAAGAGGTAGAAGACTGTGTAAAGAAACCCGAAAAACGTCAATAACTTTTTTCTGAAAATCGATTACAAATACAACGATGGCTGATTAGCATGATCACTACGAAGAGGTAGAAGACTGTGTAAAGAAACCCGAAAAACGTCAATAACTTTTTTCTGAAAATCGATTACAAATACAACGATGGCTGATTAGCATGATTCAATAATCATGAATAATTGAATCATGGCTGATTAGGTTATCTATAGTCGTTGGTTCATGCCCTGCAATAATCGTTGGACCTTGTAGTCTATTTGTGGCAAGAATGATAAAATACAAGATTGCGCCAATGAGAGAGGATTTTTGAGCGTAATTTTTGCGTGACGTTATCTTGGTGCAATTGCGAGAGAGAAATATCTAAACAATGCAGAAAAATGTGTTAATTTTAATATTACAAGGCCCATTTTGCTGGAATCAATAAATATTAATTAGGAACACGTAGCAATAATTTTGGACACGTAGCACTTTAGGTAAGTACGATATTTAGCAAATGAAAAAATAGAAGTACTACCAGTGTTTGCAATTTCATGTAGACCAAAAGGAAGGTGTGCAGCAAAGTGAATTTTTGGACTCGCCATTGTAAAAAGCCATGCAGAGTGCATATTTATATTTTTGGACGGTAGCCAACCACCATAAACTCCACAGCTGAACTTTTAAATGTATAATAATTTGGCCACTGTTTTGTATTAGGTACGAAACAGCGCGGTAAGATGCCGCTTGAATTAGTGCCTGGCGACCTTATCCACTGGTGCATTACCTCATACCAGCACTAAAAATATTATTTTCAATATCTTCAGTAGTAAGGTGCTTCATGCACACAAAGCTCGATTTGGTGTTTAATGCATCTCCTCGCCGGCAGAACTGCTTCCACTTTTTCGCCAGGTTTGCGTCCGTAGGAAACGAAAAAAAAACTTATATAGCACGCTTTCCTTTTGTTTTCACTATTACACTTTGCCACTGCACACTTCATTTTGCTTTTTAATGTCTCAATAATTGTTTAAAACCACGCAGAAATATTAACGCACAAATATTAAAATTGTTATTTGGTTTTTTCGTATGCTCACAATCAACAATGGCACCAGGATGTCGTCACGCACACAGCTGATTCTGTCAAAATCACAAGGAGCGGATTAGCGGTTCCGCGATTGGCGCAATCTCTATTTCTCTCAATCGTGTATTTGTGGTATATTGGAGTACTTACAAAACGTCGCCTGGGTAAAAGATTGTCGTATGTTAATTTCGGCAGGATGTGGGAAATCGCGATTGAAGTTTGGAATACAATCTCTCTAAACCAGTGCCCGCCAAACACTTTCCTGGGAAACGAACTATATTCGGCCTTTCACATGTACACAATCGGCTTCTTACACGTACACAATCCGAACGTCAACAGAAAGAGTAGCAGAGCAACAAATTTTATTTAGTTGCATGCAAACAATAGGCGAAGCCGGTTGATGACGCATTTCCGTGCATTACCACCAACACATTCTCATTTTTTATCTCATAACTAATACATTCTCATTTTAAGACTTTTCTCTTTTTGGCGGACACTGCTCTAAACGCGAAGGTAGATTTTCTCTTAAGTCTCTGAAAATGTTACTAGTCCATAAAATTCTTAAATTATTTAATTTTTAATATTTATTCTTAATTAGTTTTGAGTTTATGAAGGACTTTTTTAGTAAAATTTTGTCGTAAGCGTCATTTGTCCACAATTTGGCAGCCACATTGTATGAAATACCACAAAATGTGATCAAAATTTCTACTAAATTAACGACACTTTTTACTCAATATCTCGGAAGCTAAAAGAGATATCCAAAAATGGGGAACGCCATTTTTAGTATATTGATTAGTTTAATATGACTGCATCACTAACTAAATTCTTACTAAATTATTGAAAAAATTGTAGTCATTATCTCGGAAACTAATGGAGATATCTAGAAACTGATAACCCCAATCGAAAGACCTTATTTCAAAATATATAACTGCATCTATAACTAAAAATCGTCAAAATTGCGCTTACGACAATCTTTTACCCAGGCGACGAAAAGTGTTCCTCTAACATGCTGTAGCGGACTAGCGACCGCTTATTGTTTGTTACCCGATCACTGGTCGTGTTTTAACGAAATGTGATTGAAGTTGAGCGTTTGAAAGCACATTTCCATGTCTGGCTGTAGCTGAACGTGTAGAGATGCTCGCTGTTAGTTGTTAGCTCCCTGTGCTTTTTAATTTTTGTTTTTGGTTTTTATTTATTTTGAAAAAGCATCTGGGAAGTGAAGAACAAAAGCGTGTACAAACGCTACTCTATGCTACTCTGATATAATGCAGGGATGGAGTATATGGTCCTTCCCTAGGACATCGCAATGTTAATTGGGCCATATTATTTATATGAATTGCGGTTAATTTTGAAGTACTCCTTGATCCTTAGGTAGTACTCTTTATATGCATGCATGGAGTAGTCGCGATTTTTGCAGGGTATATACTATTTACAGGTACTTAGTATACAAATTTATTACATTCTCCGATTCAATTGGTACATTTGTTTTTGCAGCTCGAAAAAGGTATCACCGCTATTTTTTATACCTTGCTTTGTATATAATATTAGCTTTGTTTCCAAAAACTAGCAGCAACTAGCAGATACAACTAGCTGTTTTCAACTTTTTAAATCTAAACTTAATGATATTTGTTTTGAACATATTCCTATTTTACGGGTTAAGAATTACAAGCTACCNCTTTCTTAATTTCAGCTGGAAAGCGTTTCTTAACCCAAAAAACTAGCAGCAACTAGCAAATACAACTAGCTGTTTTCAACTTTTTAAATCTAAACTTAATGATATTTGTNGTTTCCAAAAACTAGCAGCAACTAGCAGATACAACTAGCTGTTTTCAACTTTTTAAATCTAAACTTAATGATATTTGTTTTGAACATATTCCTATTTTACGGGTTAAGAATTACAAGCTACCGTGGTTCTCTAAGGAGCTTAAACGTTTAAAAACCGTTGTAGTAAGTCATACAATAAGTATAAAGTTTCAATTAGTACTGAACATTTTTTTAGGAACCTAGACAAGATTTTGCATAATCGTTATATTCGTAACTTCGAAAGTAACATCAAAAATAACCCGAAAGCTTTCTGGGCCTATATTGAATCTAAAAAATCGAATTCGGGTATAACGTCCTTTGTGTTTTATAAGGATAAGCAAGCGAAATCTGCGGAGGATACGGTTAACCTTTTTGCCGAATTTTTTAGTACCAATTTTGTATCTGTCACTGATAGTGTGCCGGATAGGTCAGATTTTTCAAATTCCCCTTTATTCTTTGGATCTTTGTCCATAACAGTGGATGATGTTCAAAAAGCGATTATTTCTATTAAGCCCCCAATGCAAACTGATGGTTTATCCCCTATTTTGTTAAAAAATTGCTACTCCTTCAGTAAGCCATTCGCTTTAATTTTTAATAAATCGCTCACGTCTGGGCTATTCTTACAGGACTGGAAAAAATCATATGTTACGCCATTCTTCAAAAGTGGTAACAAGAATGACGTTACAAATTACAGGCCTATTACGAAATTGACAACAATTGCTAAGGTATTTGAGTGCATAATTAAAGAAAAAATGTTTTTTTTCAGTTTCTAATATAATCATCCCGAATCAACATGGGTTTTTTAAGGGCAGATCTACAGTATCTAATCTGGCCATTTTTCTGATGACTGCCTAGCAAGTTTTGAAGCAGGCCTCCAAGTAGATGGCATTTACACTGACTTTGCCAAGGCTTTTGATAGGATTTCGCACAAAATTTTGCTTAGTAACTTAAACTTTCAGGATTTCACGCTACTTTTCTAAAATGGATAGAATCCTACTTATCTGGTAGGAGTTATTCAGTCGTACTTGACAACAATACTTCTTGCCCATATCTTGCAACGTCAGGAGTTCCGCAAGGTAGCATTCTTGGGCCGCTCTTGTTTACCATTTTTATAAATGATATAAGTTCTTGCTTTTTATATTCGAAGTTTCTTCTTTATGCTGACCACCTAAAGATTCACTCTGCAATATCGTTCGCTGCTGATCAAGCTCTGCTGCAATCTGACCTTGACAGAGTTCATTCATGGTGTATGAAAAACCGTCTCTATTTGAACATTGACAAATGCTTTCATGTAGCTTTTTCTAAAAAGCTCAATTGCTTAACAACGACCTACCATATTTCAGGCTCTAATTTGAAGTCTGTGGATCAAATCAAAGACTTAGGAATTTTTTTTGACTCGAAGCTTACGTTCGCTAGTCATATAAATTTTTTAGTTGCAAAGGGTTATGCGATGCTAGCATTTGTTCGTCGTAATAGTTCAGATTTTTCAGACCCTTACACCCTCAAAAAACTGTATATTGCATTTGTTAGGTCCCGTTTGGAATATGCATATTTCATCTGGCGGCCTTTCCAAATAACGCATATA
>NW_016172111.1:0-7805 GCF_001687245.7 Rhagoletis zephyria | reverse complement strand
TTTGACGAGCAATATGATTGCAAGTTTTTGTGTGTGGGCACTTTGATATCTTGAAATAAGCATTTGCCGCATGACGCCACCAGACAACATTCTCTCAATTTCGGTGCTTAAAAACATTTATATCTTTAAAAAACTTGCTGAATAATTTCCTTAAACGTAATCATAAATAATCCAATAGGGAACAGGTTTTTATTTTGATTTACAGCCCTATTCGCGTGTTATCACAGTCGTCAATTGTCACAGCTCAATTGTCATTATCATGTCATCAACTGTTGTCATAGGTATGCACAGTCAATAATGACAAGCGAAAAGCTCGATTTATTTACCAATTGCGGCGAAAGCTTTTCTATAGTGAAACAGCTGTTCTTTGTTTACATTTTAATTGTTTTTTTTGACCGCCCCTGCAACAGACGGGATTTCTTTTAAATAAAATACACCGCAGAAATGGATTGCGAAACGCCGTATAAGTGAGTAATTTTATAATAGGGAGATTAATTTCATTGTATTATAAATTCGTGTAGTAACAGGCGTGGAAAATATGAACGCACCAAACAAGAGCAGCTGCAGTTTTGTGAAGACCACCCCGTGTAACGTGCAAACGTGTAAAAACTATCCAAAAACTGTTGTCTGGGAAGTCTTAGGGCCGGTTGTTCAATGTCTGATTTGCAGAAATCGGAGGTAGAAGCTCCGGTTAAATGCAACGACTGCTTTATCGATCACATGTTATAAGCATGGTGACGAAAACGTCGATAATGTTGTTTAACCGGCAAGTAGTGATAACCAGACATTGAACAACCGGCCCTTAGAAGTCTTCTTCTCTG
The DNA here is from genome assembly GCF_001687245.7 of Rhagoletis zephyria. Taxonomy (NCBI): domain Eukaryota; kingdom Metazoa; phylum Arthropoda; class Insecta; order Diptera; family Tephritidae; genus Rhagoletis; species Rhagoletis zephyria. The sequence goes on along the minus strand of NW_016172111.1, from coordinate 6,984 downwards.
TATAATTTCTTCTTGCACCACAATAATAGCCGCGTACAAATTATTATTTCCTTCATGAATAATATTCTGAAATGGATACTATTGTGATATGTATACGCAAATAATAAGATTTTAAACACCTATTTAGGCAAATGAAATGGTTTCACAGTTTTGTGTTAGTAAAATTTTGCAACTTTTTTCTGCAAAGATAATAAAATTGAAAATATTAACATATGTTTTAGCGTTATCACGTACTCAATAGGTCATCACAAAAATAATAGCAATTGTCACCGTTGGAGCTTTCAAATTGCCCTCTGCATACCTAAACGTGACTATTGATTATAAACATGACAATAGTTATAGCGGCGATAAAACGATGTTTAACCAGGGATTAGTGTCAACCAGGCTTTGAGCAACTGGCCCTTAATTTTTCAATTTGGCATAAAGTGCCAAAATGGCACTTCTCAAAAATAATAATATTTCAACACATTTTTCTGAAATACTTTGCGTGTACTTCTTTTTCTCAACTAAAATTTTCTAATTTCTAGAGATTATTCAACTGGTTTATTTTATTTCGGCATTGCGCTTTTGCTTTAGAAATGTGGGTCTTATTTTATTGCTGAATGGGAAGGATTNTTTTCTGCAAAGATAATAAAATTGAAAATATTAACATATGTTTTAGCGTTATCACGTACTCAATAGGTCATCACAAAAATAATAGCAATTGTCACCGTTGGAGCTTTCAAATTGCCCTCTGCATACCTAAACGTGACTATTGATTATAAACATGACAATAGTTATAGCGGCGATAAAACGATGTTTAACCAGGGATTAGTGTCAACCAGGCTTTGAGCAACTGGCCCTTAATTTTTCAATTTGGCATAAAGTGCCAAAATGGCACTTCTCAAAAATAATAATATTTCAACACATTTTTCTGAAATACTTTGCGTGTACTTCTTTTTCTCAACTAAAATTTTCTAATTTCTAGAGATTATTCAACTGGTTTATTTTATTTCGGCATTGCGCTTTTGCTTTAGAAATGTGGGTCTTATTTTATTGCTGAATGGGAAGGATTGCCGGAAGGGCCGGTTGCTCAAAGCCTGGTTGACACTAATCCCCGGTTAAACATCGTTATCGACGTTACCGACATCGTGTTATATGCATGGAGTCGAAAACGTCGATAACGATGTTAACCGATGATTAGTGTCAACCAGGCTTTGAGCAACCGGCCCTTATAAAAGGATGACACCTTTTTTGGCACTTTTTCTATTTGGCACATTTTGGAACTTTTTTATCCTCAATATGGCACCTCATAGCTAAAGATAGCTGGCAGCCCTTACCATAACCCTGCAGAGCTTGATGCAATAATAGCTTTGATCCACGATTGAGAGAATACAAAGGTTGCGCGGATCTCGGACCGCTATTCCTCTCTTAGGGCCGGTTGTTCAATGTCTGATTAGCACAAATCGGAGGTAGNAAATCCTTCCCACCAACCGGCCCTTAACGAATTTGACATAATCGTTGTTTGCATGACGTCACANATGCATGCTATCGAAGTCGTCGATAATGATGTTTAACCGGCAAGTAGTGATAACCAGACATTGAACAACCGGCCCTTAACGAATTTGACATAATCGTTGTTTGCATGACGTCACACTGGTGCAACTTGTTTACATTTTCCTTGCAACATTTTTTCTTCTTCTTCCATTCTTGCTCACGTTTTGGCATTTCTCTCTCGCAATTGCACCAGTGTGACGTCACACAAAAGTTATTCTCAAAAATCCTCTCTGATCGGCGCAAGCTTGTATTCTATCATTCTTGACTCTGATCTAATACTTTTCGTGCAAAGTTCTGTATAAATGTCAAACAGCAAAATTACTCTCTGAAGTGAGAGTAAAAAGTGAGTAACAACAAAAAGTACGGGAACAAAAAAAGCATTTTTCCTGTAAAAACGTCAACCAGTGATCACTTGACACTTTTCACGATTTTACCAAGAGAAAAAGTTCGGGTAAAATCTTGCAACTTCATTCTCTACACAACTCTCCAGAAATCGCTCTAATTTACAGGATATTGGAGGAATTTGGAGTACGGGATCATTTTTCCTGTAACTTCCTGTAAGTTCGTGTAAAAAAAACCAGTAAGTTCATGGAGTACTGGATCAGGGCTAATACAAGGAGGTATCAGTTGTGACAGCTCGATTTGACACTGCCTTAGCTCAGTAAAATAAAAAGAAAAACGGGAAGAAATTAATTCCCATTNGCTCTAATTTACAGGATTTTGGAGGAATTTGGAGTACGGGATCATTTTTCCTGTAGCTTCCTGTAAGTTCGTGTAAAAAAAACCAGTAAGTTCATGGAGTACTGGATCAGGGCTAATACAAGGAGGTATCAGTTGTGACAGCTCGATTTGACACTGCCTTAGCTCAGTAAAATAAAAAGAAAAACGGGAAGAAATTAATTCCCATTTGGGGAGAAATAGAAAATTTTATATTTTCTTCCAAACAAAATTTGCTTTCTTATAGTATATTCGTAATCAAATGAAATAAAATATGATAAATTACCTTTTTAAGAAAACAAAATATGTATACTGAGAAATAATAAAAAACATTCAACTATATTATTAGGCAAAGAATTGATAAAGAAGTAACACGTTTCTGCTAAGCAGTCAATATCATGAAAGAAAGAAAAAAGTTATTTTCTAGCTGTTGAAATCTCGACGCCATCTTTGTTGTAAGAAGTAAACAACGAAGAGAACAAAAAAAAACAGCGTAATTGTTGAACGCATGAATAATCATTTTTATTATGCAAATTCTTCTATAAAGCATGTTGTTATGTTAAATTATTCTTTGCCTTATGTGTGCACACGTTGTCACAAGCGAAAATTAAGAAAATTGCAGTAAAAAACCACCACCAAATTGTAAACAACGAACAAATGTAAACAAACGGCTAATGTCAAAGTCGCCCAACTTTTTTCCTAAATGCGAAGAAGGCGTGATCTTGTATTTTTGGTTCAAGAGTCAATAGGTTCGTTCGCGTAGCTGTTAATTGTTCATGTTTAACCAAAACTTACAAGTTTTTGCGTTCGCGTACGCAAAAAACTCGCAAAGTAGGGGAAATTGGGAGAGCAAAGTGACATTTCATTTTGAGGGGAAGCTGCTGGTTTCTGTTGGAAAAATTTTTGCCAACAGCAATTTGCCAACAGGAAAATAGCTGATCAAAAACAGCTGGTTGGCATTTACGCAAATCACAAAATTGAATTTGATGGTTTGGAAGTTAAAAATTACAAAATGCGACTAATTAAACTTGTAAGAAGTAAGTAGTTATTTGTTTAATCAATAAACTGTGCCAGGATACCACTTTGTAATGAGTTTTCGAACGTTTTAAATTTTACACTTTTGAATGTAAACAAAAATTATATCAGCTGTTCGTCTAACTTGCAAGTTTCTGCAAATTTTCTGTTCGCGTACTATTTTGGATATTTCTCTCTTGTGAGCGAACAGATGACATATCGCCGGAATTTGGCAGTTGGTTGGTTTCTGTTGGAGATTTTAAACGAACGCACCTAATATGGCGGAATTAAAGCGGAAGCTGCCAACCGATAACTTATTTATTGTTGCATCATGCCTGCAGAGAATGTACATTTACGTTCTCTGATTATACGTTCTCTGCTAATCAATCATTTCGTGGCCTTAACTGAACACACCTGAACGTAAATGTCAGCTGAATGAGTTTCAATTACAGTGCAGTGGAAAAGTGACAAGCAAAATTTTTGAAAATGGTTTTAGAGAGTACTATGATATGGTAAGTAATTTTATTTATATACGTTAAATTCCAAACAATTTTCAATATATTCGTTTGGAAAGTGAGTATTTAAACACGCTGAAGTAAGAATTATATAAAAATTGCTTGTTTTAAATAGAGGAGATAACACATCTGGCTCTCGTTTGCGGCATCTTATATGAATGTGTACATATGTGTCTGTTGTTTTCTTTTTATTAAAAGTTTCTTTTTACATTTATTCCAGTTTTGATAATAGTGATTACCAAAGAAATGGTGATTATTTTCCTACTCGTTTAAACGTGCAAAAGGATGGTATCAATCTGGTTTGTCTAACGAAGGTTCGTTCTAATCCCGAGAACAATGTTGGCCTTATGACAATATCCAAGTAAGCACAGTTATCAATTTAATAACTTTTAAACTAAAAGAATTTTAATTAACCACCTAGCACCATCGAAGTTCTTGCTACACTCACCAGTGATGTAGGTCGGATCTTCTCAAAAATGCATTTAATACAACCAAAAGGCGAAATAAATTTACTGACTGGAATACGAATTGCGCATGTAAGTTTTTATGACCATGAAATTGAAAAAAGGTTATAGTATTTCAAATCGCAGTTGGTTTTGAAGCACCGTCAAGGAAAAAATCATAAAATGCGCATTGTAGTATTTGTTGGTTCGCCTATCAAAAACGAAGAAGGCGAATTGGTCAAACAAGCTAAGCGTTTAAAAAAAGAAAAAGTTAATGTTGATATCGTTAGCTTTGGTGATCATGGCAACAACAATGAAATTCTAACTGCATTCGTTAATGCACTAAATGGAAAAGATGGCACTAGTTCCCATTTAGTTAGCGTCCCACGTGGATCAGGATTATCCGATGCATTACTATCATCACCCATAATACAGGGTGAAGATGGTTTGGGTGGTGCAGGATTGGGCGGCGCTGGTTTCGAATTTGGTGTTGATCCCAATGAGGATCCCGAATTGGCACTTGCTTTGCGCGTGTCAATGGAGGAACAACGCCAACGGCAAGAAGATGAGCAGCGACGCGCACTTTCTGAATCAAATGTTGCCGGTGGCACCGAGGTAAATACTGGCAACGCCAGCACAGGTGGTGAAAAAACTAGCGCCAGCACTGCTATTGTAGGTGTTGAGGAGCCAAACTCTGAAGAAGCAATGTTACAGCGTGCATTGGCATTGTCCACAGAAACGGTAGGAGAATTTAAATTCCATGAATAATTTTAATAATGCAATTTCATTTCGTCAAAAGCAGGAAGATCATTTGCCCGATTTCGCTAACATGACTGAGGAAGAGCAGATCGCTTTTGCCATGCAAATGTCAATGCAAGATGCAGGTTTGTCATGCGGAGAAAATATTTTTGCAGTACATATTTATACTTATTTTTCTTTTAATTGTAATTTTTGTTTCAAAATTGAAAAGCTGATGACACCGTTACTCAACAAGCTAAGCGTCCAAAAACCGAGGAAAACCAACCTATGGATGTTGACGAGGACTACTCGGAGGTAATTGGTGATCCCGCATTTCTCCAGGTATACCAAAAAGATAAACCTACTGCATCTGCTTTATTTATAATCATTTTCATATTTAAGAGTGTACTCGAAAATTTGCCTGGTGTGGATCCACAATCCGAAGCCGTACGAGACGCAGTGGGCTCGCTCAGTAAAGATAAAGAGAAGGAAAAGGATAAAAAGACCGATGATGGGGATCAGCCACAGTAAAATGTATTTACATTCGTAGGGGACATTCAACTTCATACCGCGTCAATATCTATACTACATTAATGCCTACAAATTAAAGCTTCTCCGAAGTAATTATTTTATAATGAAATTGCATTAAATAAAATGCTTATCAACTGGATTTTAGTTGTTGTGTATCTTTCAATGGTTTTAAGCTAAACGGGCGTCGGCCGCTGTGGTATAAGGCGCGCTTCCACTCCGCAGCACCTGGGTTCAAGCCCTGGTCAAAGCAGCATTGCAAAAAAATTTTGAAAAAAAGGTTTCTCTTAACAGTGCTCGTCCCTCGGCAGGCAAGGCAAACCTCCGAGTGTATTTCTGCCATGAAAAACAGCTCACAAAAATACAATCGCCGTAAAACTGTAAGTCCCTCCGCTTGGTGTTACAACAAGGCGAACGCCACAAGTCGGAAGAGAAGCTCGGCCGAGTACTAACATATGTGAAAGCGCTAATCTATTATTATTATAGAAACGGGTGGATTTTGGTAGTTGCCATTGAATAATAGAATTCACAAATGAAGCCAGTAAATCCAACTTTTAGATGGCTCATTAACTTGATTTTACAAGAATTTATATTCAAATATTTTTGATTAAATAATAGTGCTAAGTAATATCCCCAATATTATAGAAACATTTAAGAGGTTATTGTTTCTGGTAGTATGTATATTTTAATTGTGTCTCACTTAACGACTTCACAAAAATAATGCATAAATAATTTCATTACTGAAAGGAATCTCTCCAGTGATCGTGATTTTTAATTGCCACCTTTGTATTCCTTCAGGTGAAGCAACACCCAAGCTGGTACTACGAGCAAAGAAACGCACATGCCTCCACCCAGTATTATACGTTCCTGAAAAGGAACAATTATAAAATTCGTGGGAGATTTAGAGTTTACGTAACCGACCCCTCGTTGAGTATGTTACAAATCTCCAAGTGGATTTACTTACGGCTTTAGACACCTTATTTACGGGTGGGCCGGCAATTACAGATTGGCAACGGTGTTGCAATCCTTTACGGATGGCTGGAACCAGAAGGCGAACAGCGCTGTTTTGGAACATTTTCGACAATTACTTGAAATTTGGCGAATTTTACAAAGTGCTGGCAGAAATGCAATTCTGGTGTCACACGACGACCGATTCCAATTTGACAGTTTCTAATTAAGCTATTCAGCGGCTGTATTTGGCGGCATCTACCGTGTGACTGTTACAACTAAAGGCCCGATTATGAATACTTCGCGTAACTTCGCACAACCATTTGTAGCAGTGCGATAAAAATAGCTATATTTTACACGCATATGCAACAACAAGGATATGATCCTGATCAATCCCAAGATGGTCGGTTCTACGTACCGGATTGANTACTTCGCACAACCATTTGTAGCAGTGCGATAAAAATAGCTATATTTTACACGCATATGCAACAACAACGATATGATCCTGATCAATCCCAAGATGGTCGGTTCTACGTACCGGATTG
>NW_016172110.1:11137-13494 GCF_001687245.7 Rhagoletis zephyria | reverse complement strand
AGATTGAGCTTCCCCTTTCGGTATTCTATGTCAAACGTGTGCTGCTGCAGCTCCAGGGCCCACCTCGCTATACGACCAGAGGGGCTCTCGATCGAGTTCAGCCACTTCAGCGACATGTGGTCGGTGATCACCTTGAAACTGTATCCCTCCAAGTAGGGCCTCATCTTCCGGATTCCCCAGACGATGGCAAGGCACTCCTTCTCTGTGGGCGAGTAGTTGGCCTCCGCTTTGTTCAATTTCCTGCTGGCATAAGATATTACNCTCGCTATACGACCAGAGGGGCTCTCGATCGAGTTCAGCCACTTCAGCGACATGTGGTCGGTGATCACCTTGAAACTGTATCCCTCCAAGTAGGGCCTCATCTTCCGGATTCCCCAGACGATGGCAAGGCACTCCTTCTCTGTGGGCGAGTAGTTGGCCTCCGCTTTGTTCAATTTCCTGCTGGCATAAGATATTACTCGTTCGCCTGTGTCAGTACCGCTCCCAGGCCAAAGTTACTAGCGTCCGTCTGTAGGGTGAATTTCTCGTTAAAATCCGGAGAGGCGAGTACGGGGGCCTCGGTGAGTTTCCGCTTGAGGGTGTCGAAGGCCTCTTGTTGCTCGACTCCCCACTTCCAATGCTTACCCATTTTCAGGAGTGCAGTTAGTGGTTGGCTTAACGTGGCGAAATCGGGCACGAAGCGACGGTACCACGATGCTATCCCGAGGTATTGGCGTACTTCCTTCACGTTAGACGGTGGTTTTAATTCTCGGATCGCGGCCACCTTCTCGGGATCGGTGTGGATTCCTTTTTCACTTAAAACATGACCCAAGTATCGGAGTTCCTTCTTGAAGAAGTCGCACTTCTCGGGGTTGATGCGGAGATTCGTAGTCGTGATAGTAGTCCCGTAGGTTTTGTACATGCTCCTCGAAGGTGGAGCCTATGACGATGATGTCGTCCAGGTAGGCGAAAGCGTGGGGTTACATTTCTGGGCCGATGACCTGGTCGAGTGCTCTTTGAAATGTTGCTGGTGCGGAGTGTAGGCCGAACGGCATGACACGCCATTGAAACAGGCCGCGCCCCGGCACGGTGAAGGCTGTGTACGGGCGACTGTTCGGTTCCAGGGGTATCTGCCAAGAGCCGTTTTTGAGGTCTAGGCTGCTGATGTACTTAGCCCGCCGTAACTTGTCCAGTATCTGTTGTATTCTGGGTAAGGGGTATGCGTCGGGTACTGATCGGGCATTTAGTTGCCGATAATCCACGCACAACCTCCACTTACCATTTTTCTTCCGAGCCAACACGATGGGCGCGCTATGCGGGCTACAGGAGGGTTCGATGCACCCTTTGGAGAGGAGCTCGTCGATCTCTGCGTTGATGATGGCCTGCATCGCTGGGTTGCGCGGAAAGTACCGCTGCTTAATTGGGCGGTCATCGGTCATGATGATCCTGTGCTCCGCCACGTTGGCCACTCCGCTCATGGTTTCAAACTTCTGTAGCTCTTCCGCTAGGAAGTCGCGTATCCGTGTTGCCTCGCCTCCTCTCCGCGGAGGTGCGCTTATCGACGCTTCCACTGGGTTCATCATGGTCGACTCTATTGACCTTCTCGCTCCTGGATCTGCCCTTCCTTCGGTGCTTCCTCTTAGCCGTCCTCGGCGGGATGGTATTACTTACTGCGAGTGAGGTGTTATCCTCCGTGGTTTGTGAGGTAGCGGATGGTGCCGGCTGTGTAGTCGGTTCGGTGAGTACAACTTGTTGACCGCCACAGGATACTACAGCTCCCATGCTTCCCAATGTGTCTAGGCCGAGTATGAGGTCGTCTATTGCGCCTGGCATGATGTATAGCACTGCGTGGTGCATCGCTTGTCCGAGACGAACCTCGATCCTCATGGCCTCGAAAATATTGCTACTGGTTCCGTCGGCCATGTGTATCTCGAGGGCTACCGTTATCCTCTCTCCGCTTCCTACGGTTGCCATGTACTCCGCTAAGGTGGTGGATATGAAACTCTTCGAGGCACCGGTATCGATGACGGCCTCGACTAGCTCCCCACCCAAGTGGACTAGGGCGTACAGTCGACCGTGATCCTGACGCATGGTTATGGGTGTCTCGGCGCTGGGTTCGGTGGGCTCACCGCGCCTTGTCCTTGGTGGAGCCCTCCGCCGTTTCCCTGACGCCGGCGACAGCATTCGATCGTGCGGACATTGGCCCGACCGCACTCCCAACAGAATATCTTCCGTGCGTTGCGGCATCGCCTGCAATAATGTCCTTCCTGCCCACATCTCCTGCATACGTTGTTGGGGTCGAAGCTCTGGTTTCTGGATAGGTCACGACGATGTGTGTCCGTCGCTGAGCGGTGTGGTGTAACTGGCGGGTGGTGTTG
>NW_016172110.1:0-8502 GCF_001687245.7 Rhagoletis zephyria | reverse complement strand
GCGTTTGTGAGCCAAATCTATTTAAAATATTTTAAAACTATCAACAGCGCTACGATTTTGTTCTCAGAGATCGTGCCAACAGAGTATTGGGATTTTCTTTCACAAGTAAAACCAGCCTTTCGAGCTTGTGTTTAGTATTCACGATGTTAGAACTGCATGAAATTAATAAAAATTGTTTAAAATTAGTGTCTAGCCGCCAAAATGTAAGAAAACATATACAAAATCATAAATTTTTCACAATTTTCTAACACTTCGCTACACCATCGAAAGCAAAATTCTGTTCGACAGAAAATTCGATACTCAACAAAAATTTCGACACGCTCATAATACGAATTTCACTTCGAATCGAATGCAGCTCATAATAAGGGCCTTTGTCTTGTTAATTCTTGTCGCTTATTTTCTACTATTTCACTTTGCTAAGCCAACTACAATCAAGCGCAGCTTGGTTTTTGTTAATATTTCTATTATTAGAATGTTTAACTTTTAGGTGTGCTCGTCCTTAAGTTATTTGTTTTTGTTATTTTTATGGCCTTATAACAATTATATTCAAAAATTTTTATGAGCTTGAAGCCGTTTCAAGTGAAAAGTTATTGTGCAAAAGCAACAATAATTTGAAAAAATGGTAGAAGTGATAGCTATTTCGGAAATCACCACATTTCCTCATCAGACTTCTTTCAGTAGGATTCGAACCGACGATCACCACTGACTCAGCCAGTTGCCTACGCACTGTGCTAAGTTTGTCTTGTTAATTCTTGTTGCTTATTTTCCACTATTTCACTTTGCTAAGCCAACTACAATCAAGCGCAGCTATTCCGCTGCAATTCACTTGATCATGTGGTTGTTCGTTTTGTTGGTTTTTGTTAATATTTCTATTATTAGAATGTTTAACTTTTAGGTGTGCTCGTCCTTAAGTTATTTGTTTTTGTTATTTTTATGGCCTTATAACAATTATATTCAACAATTTTTATGAGCTTGAAGCCGTTTCAAGTGAAAAGTTATTGTGCAAAAGCAACAATAATTTGAAAAAATGGTAGAAGTGATAGCTATTTCGGAAATCACCACATTTCCTCATCAGACTTCTTTCAGCAGGATTCGAACCGACGATCACCACTGACTCAGGCAGTTGCCTTCGCACTGTGCTAAGTTTGTCTTGTTAATTCTTGTTGCTTATTTTCCACTATTTGACTTTGCTAAGCCAACTACAATCAAGCGCAGCTATTCCGCTGCAATTCACTCGATCATGTGGATGTTGGTTTGTTGGTTTTTGTTAATATTACCTTTAAATGTTTTTTTCTCAAATTTTTATATACGAAGTATACAAATATGTATATCAGAAGAAAGGGGATTTAATCGTCTTTACATCGACTCCAATTTTTAAAGAAACTGTTAGTAATTTATTTGTTTAAAATTTTTCTTTTTATATTTTTATATATATTTATCATTATATATTTTTTCATTTAAATGTGTTTTTTCTAAATTTTTTATATACGAAATATGCAAATATGCATATCGGAATAAAGGGGGTTTAATCGCCTTTACGATATCAATTTTTTAAAAATCAGTTCAAAATTGTTTGCAATATAAGGAATTTAATTTTTCGAAGACCTGAACTTTGACGCCTTATAGCACCTGTAATATAAGTTTGCACAAAAAAAGTTATATACCATTTAAATAAGAGCAAAAGGAGGACTACATCTATATTCTTAGGTTTTTAGTTATTTACATGCAATAATTAAATATAATTTTTTACCAAAGGTCCTATTTCGGACTTCGAAGGCCCATATCTCGTTTTCGAAGGCTATGACTCAGTCTCTTTCTAGAAATATTCAAACATAGTGACGAAAGCCTTAGTAACTCTATTGTGTCAAATTGGGTTTTAAGGCAGGTTTTAAAACACATTTTTCCAATATCATTTGCCAAAAAAAAGGACAAGTGCACCGACCAAGTGCCAAAATATTAAAAATCTTGATGAGAAAGGAAAAAAGAGTTTGAGAATACAGATGAGTTTAAGATGCATATTAAAGACAAAGATGAGGCCAACGAGGGATCAAGAAAAAAGTAAAACCAATTCAAATTTCGTATGTGGTAGTTTCGATTTACAAAAAGTTTTAAACACTCCATTCGGAAAACAAATAACCCTTTTTTACTCACGAAAATATGCCTATTATAATTTTAGCGTTTACGAAAATGGCACAAGAAATGGATATTGTTTTTTGTGGGGTGAACGTGATGGTAAGCGAGGCTGCAATGAAATATGCACGGCTCTTTATAAATATTTACTTACCGTTGACGAAAGATATACAGCTAATGACATAAATCTTTATTGTGACAGTTGCGCTGGTCAAAACCGTAACAAAGCTGTAATAGCAATGCTGTCATATTTTTTAAATTCTTTGACCTTCATAAATAAGATTAAGATAACATATTTACTTTCAGGCCATGATGCCAGTTGATTCTCTGCATAGTAAAATTGAATCTTTTGTACGAAATCGTACTATTTGGGAGCCTAGTGAATGGCCCATAATCATTCGCAATGCACGAACCAACCCTTCAAGTTGCGACTGCATCGAAATTAGCCACTCTGAGTTCAAAAACTGGAAGTCTTTTGCAGATGTTTTGTTACCCAACAAAATTAAAATAAACTTAAATAAGCTTCGTATAGCTACATTCGAAAAAAGGTCAAGTAAAATTGAACTCATGTACGGTTATTATGATAGTTCTACTAAAAAAGTCATGAACAACTTTAGAAACGTTGTACCATAAGTCCTTATCAGGGATGTTGCGAATGTGGAATTTTAGACATCCGCGGATGCGAATGCGGATGCGGATGTTTAAACGCTAACATCCGCGGTTGCGGATGCGAATGCGGATGTCAAGTATTTTTATACCTGAGCGCACTTGTGCACAAGAGTATTATAACTTTGTTCACATAACGGTTGTTTGTAACAGGCAAAACGAATCGAAATAGATATAGACAAATGTATACATAAATGATCAGAATGAAAAGAGAAATCCATTAAGCGGTGACTGTCTGTCCGTCCGTCCGTCTAGGCAAAATCGGACGATAACCACGCTTACCTCCCATACAACGGTAGTTTTCAGAAATACGAAAACTGCGATATTTTAGTAACTACTGAAGCTTATTCACTCAAAATTGATATTTACAATCATTTTTAGGCGAAAAATATGATTATAAATTTTTGGAAAATGGGCGTAGCCACGCCCACTTATGATTACATGGGAACCGCTTCGCCAATTTCTCCCAAACTTGACACATAATAAAATGTTGGAAAATGGGCGTGACCCCACCCACTTATAATCAGATATGTGTATCTCGGTAACCGTTCGATCAATGTGAACCAAACTCGGTATGATTATTGTGGTTGCCACGTAAAGGCAAAACGTTGAAAGCTATCCAAATCGGACTAAAATTACGCCCACTTTTTCATAACGGTAAATTTCAGAAATACTTGAAACTTCGATATTTCGAAATTTAATGACGAGAATTTTACCCAAACAATCCCTTGAAAAGAAGTAACATTATCAGAGACCATAACGATTATAAGAAATAAAATTAAATATTGGTCCATAATTATTATTGAACAATGGAAAAGTTGTTTTCGTCTCGCGGGACGATTATTTCAGGACGAATATTATTTACGTCTTCTCATAATAATTATATGGGCTTTTTATTTTTTTTCGTCTCTCGGGACGTTTATTTCAAGACGAATATGATTTACGTCTTCTCATAATAATCATATGGGCTTTTTATTTGTTGCCGTCTCTCAGGACTTTTATTTCAAGACGAATATGATTTAAGTCTTCTCATAATAATTACATGGGCTTTTTATTTTATTTTTTTCGTCTCTCGGGACGTTTATTTCATGACGAATATGATTTACGTCTTCTCATAATAATCATATGGGACTTTTATTGAATTAAAATTTCTTTATCGAGTTTGGAGACTTAGGGCTGTTAACTTATCTATTTTCAAGTAATTCTATGAAATTTTCTGTTGTTAAGTTTAACTAATGAGTGAAATAAATGAATAAACTATAGCTTAACACAGATACTTTAACGGCCCTTAAAGCGTTAAATATATTTATTTATAAATATACATATTAAAGGGTTTTGCTTTTACGCGGTTTTGGTTCTTTGAAAAGGGTTGCCAGATGTTAGGAAATCAAATGCAAATAATCGAGTTCGGAGATGTTTACGTAAAATATTTAATCCACCGTCAACAGATCTGCACCCAGAATTGAAGAGATTGGTATGTAGAAGTGCAATACGGTTTTATTTTTCAGAAAAGGGTTGCCACATATTAGAAATTAAATTCAAATCGGCTGTAAGTGTACCAATTCTATTAAGAAAAACGTGGGATGTAAATCATATTCGTCTTGAAATAAACGTCCACAGAAACGAAAAAAAAGAAAAAGCCAATATAATTATTATGAGAAGACGTAAATCATATTCGTCTTGAAATAAACGTCCACAGAAACGAAAAAAAAGAAAAAGCCAATATAATTATTATGAGAAGACGTAAATCATATTCGTCTTGAAATAAACGTCCACAGAAACGAAAAAAAAGAAAAAGCCAATATAATTATTATGAGAAGACGTAAATCATATTCGTCTTGAAATAAACGTCCACAGAAACGAAAAAAAAGAAAAAGCCAATATAATTATTATGAGAAGACGTAAATCATATTCGTCTTGAAATAAACGTCCCGAGAGACGAAGAGAATTAAAAAGCCCATATAATTATTATAAGACGTAAATAATTTTCGTCTTGAAATAATCGTCCCGCGAAACTAAAAAAAAAAAAGATATTTCTCGTAAATAATTATTATACAAAGACGAAAAAAATTTCTCTTAAAACAAGGCGACGTTTTTGATCCTAAATATTAGGATAATAATTATTTCCGGTCTCTGAACATTATTATTGTATTTTGGAAAATGGGCGTGATACCGCCCACATATATCTATATAAGTTTATCTCATTATATCTAACTGAACATTCTATCGAAGATGTTTTAAATAGGGGTAACCCACAGTGGTTCGGATCGCAACTCTAGCTGGACCAAACTATTTAAACAATACCTCGTTGATGGATCTTTACACCACTTCTTACCTAGGGGATTTTTGGGTCGCTGATTACGAATCTGAAGTCACTTATCAAAAATTCAAAATGGCGGATCCAATATGGCGGACGAAAATTAAAAAAAATCGGTAGATTTCTATGAAACTGGGTATCTGGGGGTTTTCTGGGTTGCTGATTACGAATCTAAAGTCATTTACTTAATTTATTTTATTTACTTCGGAACGAGCATTTTCATCAGATATTTCTTTCAATTTACTAATCACATAATCACGGACACCTTGTTGTCTTTTAGAAGTTTCAGCAACACTTCTCCAAATGTCAAACAACTCACTTCTTAAGATTTTATTTACCATGACTAAAATTTAAGATCACAGCAAGAAACACAAATAAATTTCAGAAAAAAATGTATAACAGTGCTTAAAGATTTGTATGCCTGTTGTATAATTTTTTAATTTCAGAAAGCTGAAAATTCGCGAGTTACTATTTTTATTTAACTCTTACATAACCAAAGTTTTTATAACTCCAAGTATTTTTCTGTTTTAACACACAACCCCTCCCCCCCTCTTCCCCGTGGATCCGCCACTGATCTTATATTTATATTCAGATACATTCCTGTTAATAATTACTTTTGAATTTTGAGATTTGACATACCGTCACTAAAATGTAAATATCTAAGACAATTGGTTAGACTTGGTTGTCGAACTTACCCTCTGCATTTGCGAAGGTGTAAAGAATAATATGCAGGTGGTTTTATAACGACCTTCGGCGGTCTTTACTTTTCCTACTCTTTAATTTATCTTTTTAATTAATCAAAACGACGATTTTTCAGAATAAATTTGCTTATACCAATGTGGACATAAATTGCGTTATGACCTCTGAATCTATAGCGGAATAAGTGTAATTTTTTGTTTATAAAGTCAATTTGCAATTATGCAAATATCTGTGAGTGCAATTAGCAATCTTTTAAGTTAAATTTCAGCTTTTAAAATAGAGTTCTCAAATAGGCGGCGTTGACTTACCTTTTTTTGTTTGTTTTCATATGTTAATGCTTTAATAAATGCAATTTCTATTTGAATGTATTGTCAGGAATGTATTCCAAGTACCATTACGTATTTTAAAAACAAACAAATATTGACTTTCGTCCAGCTAGATCTGCTATCCGAACCACTGTGTAACCCCACCCTTGCTTACCATGTAGCGGTAGTTTTCGGAAAGGTGAAAAAACTATATTGAATACTTGCGCCGCGTATTTAATGTTCGGCTCCGCCCGAACTTAGACTTTTTTACTTGTTAAGAAATAGTTTAGGCGAATAAATTAGGTGATTTAGTTAAATAAAAAATGTTAAGGTTAGTAATTTTGAATAAAGTTTTTTTTAGTACTTGAATTTAAAAATTGGAATATTGTATCCAATAAAAAGTTTTTAAAGGGTCGTAAATCAGGGCCACTAAATAACAAAATTGAAAAACTTGAAACTTGACAAAATTGTAAATTCTTTTCGATTGACGCTGCACCAGTCGAGAGGACTTTCAGTTATATTTATGTTTTTTTTTATAGCGGTGCAATAATTCTTTTTTGAGAATTGCATCGGGCTGCAAATGTCGGATGTATCCTCCTGACTTTCATTTTCACAATCTAGTATCATGGCAAGATCGTTGTTTAAACACCGTTGTTTTCCAGAGAATTCTTCATTCTCATTCTTTTGGTTATTTCTGAATTTAGAGAACCTGTAACGTCAACAGCGTTTTTCGATTTTAGTTTTTGTAATTCATTTTTAATCCTTTCTTCTGTGACTGGCCAGATATACGTTTTATCAGTGCACTTGCACAATATTCCAGGGACCGAAAATAACAGTTATTTTTTATCAGTTAAACTTGGCCTAATATTTTTTATTCCGAAAAAAAGTTTTTTCTGGATAATAAACAAACAGCTTATCAAAATTAAACAAATTTAATATCATGTGAAAGGGGACTGAAATAGTAATAATTAACATTTTTTATTGAAATCGTTTTCAATAGGTGGCTTTGCTTGTTTAGACATTTCAGCTTTAAAGCAATTTAAGTCCTCTTTCATTTGATACCAAACTTGTTTAATTTGGATAAGCGGATTGATTATTATCCGGAAAGGACTTTTAGTTGTGAATAAAAAATATTTGGCCAAGTTTAACTCGTAAAAAATAACTGTTATTTTCGGTCCCTTCAATATTCGCATTCGCAAAAGATCCGCATTGATTAATGCGAATGCGAATGTTAGAATTAATGCGGAAGCTCCGCGGTTGCGAATATTCGCAACAACCCTGGTCCTTATGCATATCCACAAAAAAAATTAATGATTTGCAAAATCTTTGTTTTGAAAATAGCCGACCATCAAAATATCTAAATTTAAAATTAAATTTAAAATATTCATCAACATTAAAAGACATGTTAAATGAATGCGACGACGAAGATTAAAACTGTTTCAAAACATTTTTTTTCATCAAACCAATGTCTTTGTTGAACATTACTATGGTTTAATGCTAATTTAAAAACTTAAAATAAAAAATAATAATAATAAACTCCTAATGTTTCGCAAATTTAAATAACAAATACCGTTATGTTTCAGTTTATTTGCAATTTCAACTGTTATAGATGTTATCGTACCAAACTTGTGAATAAAATTATCGTATGTGCCGAAAAACATGTATGTTTAAAAAAAAAAAAGTTTTCCACGAAAAAAGCTTGAGGTTAATTAACTTACTCAATTATCTTACCAAATCTACAATTTAGTATTGATGGTGGAAGCCGAAGCAGAGAAAAATAAAAAAAAACTCCTGTAAAATTTGGTTTTTGTAACATACGATAATTTTACGCAAAGGAATCGATATTTTTATAAAAAATTCGCTGTACCTAAACTTTATTGACTGGCTGGTAGTTTGAAGCAGGCTAAACCATTTTTGAAGTCAGGAGAATCTTTTTTCCAAAATGATTTTTTTTTATTATAAAAAATTTTGTTTTTCAAATATTTTAAATATTATATTAATCTTACATTTTTATTACATATTTAAAAATTAATTTTTTTCCAATTATGTTAGCCGTTCTGGCCATGTAAGAGATTAATAGAAGCAGTATACCCTGTACTTCTGCACTGTTAATAGCTTCGAGATGCGATTTGTGTAAATTATGTGTTGTTGCAACAATACCTCCGACACCATCACAAGTTCCCTTACCGTCTCCAGTTGCAGAAAATACCAAATTTTAAAATGAGCAGGGACTCCGTCTGTTATAATTGTTATCTCTTCTACCGATGTTAATTCAAATTGATTTTTAAAACTTTAAAGTATGTAATTCATTGCAAATAAAGCATTGGCGGTGTCATGCCCTCGCTCGCTCGTTAGTTTGCACTGAGCTAGCGCAACACACGAGCA
>NW_016172109.1:5447-13496 GCF_001687245.7 Rhagoletis zephyria | reverse complement strand
TTTTTCGTTTTATTAAGACCCGTTAAATAAGTTGCTTAATTTTAACGGGGTTTGTTAAACTTTTTGAAAGATTTTGTTTGTGTTTTGTTCGGGCGCGGCAATACTGACTATAATAATACCATGGTGCTACAAAAAAGTCATAAAATACATCCGAAACAAAACCTAGCGTAGTTGTAGGTATGGTGGAGTACAACATGAGAATAGGCCCCGTGTAGTTCCTGTACCCTCCAGTTTTTTATACCAAAAACCCGTACTTGATGCACTTCTCTATTAATAGCTTAACCATTTTCCATCGGATTTTAAAAATCGAACAAGTTATGAAAAGAGGATTCTTGGACCTTTAAAAGTATCGTTAGCTATACTTCAGGGGGAGTAATGTTTGTCCGATTTAAAAAAAAAACCAACTGACTTATATTTTCGAATCATTAGTTCCCATCTACCCAGCTTTTAGATTTATTGATGTCAGAAAAGAAAACGAATTTTGGAACATGCGTCACAAAATAATTAAGCCTTGGGGGTCAATTTGGGAAGCGAAACGGTATGTAACCATGCATATTAGATCGATTTTCATCACATAACAAAAAAAATTATCGATCATGCGTTTTCTCTTGCGGCATTCTTTGTTGTTCATCGTTTGTCTTTGACGTTTCGCCTCTATTTACCAAAAATATTCGATAAATCTGGGTTGCAGACGGAGAAGTTATTTTTTTTTTTAATACAGGACTATATCATAACTTGGATTTCAGAGGAGAAATTTTGTATTTTATTGTTTGTATGTATTGGACTGTTCAGTTCAAAAAAGCAGAAATGCTATCTAAACAAAAAAAAAATTTAGAAATTTATTGAGGGCAAGAGTCTACCCGATATCCGTTCGGATATCCGAATCCGACTCTTATTTTTTACAGGATATTCGGAATCCGGTTATCTCTATCCGGCAAATGCCTAATTATAAATGTCAACAGTGACGTGGGTGCCAAATGTGCTGACTGTTTGTTTGAAGACAGGAGATACTTCGTCTTCTCCTCGTTTACCATCAGACCCATTCGTTTTGCTTCCTTATCCAACTTGGAAAAGGCAGAACAGACTTCGCAGTTTTTGTTACCGATGATCTCGATGTCATCGGCGTAAGCCAACAATTGCACGCTCTTGTAGTAAGCTGTTCCTGAGCGGTTCAGTTCTGCAGCCATTATGAAAGCGAGTCGCCCTGTCTGAAACCGCGTTTGGTGGCGAACGGCTCGGAGAGGTCTTTCCCAATTATGACGCAGCTGGTGGTATTGCTCAATGCCATTTTACACAACCGTATCAGTTTGGCNAGAACAGACTTCGCAGTTTTTGTTACCGATGATCTCGATGTCATCGGCGTAAGCCAACAATTGCACGCTCTTGTAGTAAGCTGTTCCTGAGCGGTTCAGTTCTGCAGCCATTATGAAAGCGAGTCGCCCTGTCTGAAACCGCGTTTGGTGCTTTTCTCGCGGGTCTTTTCCAAGATTTGGCGTATTGTGAATAGTGACAGGTAACAAGATCAACGGAAATAAGGTCAATTGACTTTATTTCCCACCCTGGTGCTTTCTTGATCTTATTACCTCTCACCATTGTGAATACCTGGTATATGGTGGATTTTCCAGGCCTAAAGCCACACTGATAAGGCCCAACCAGTTCATTGACGGTGGGCTGCCGTCTTTCACACAATACTTTCGATAAGACCTTGCAATGGCGGGGTCACCTTTCTTCTGGATTGGACAGAGCCACTTAAATTCCAGTCGTTGGGAAGGCGTTCATCTGACCATATTCTGGATAAGAGTTGATGCATGCACCTATTTGTACCTCGTCATAGTCAGGCGGAGGAACATCGACTACGTCATCACCGACTGGGGACTCGAGTTCTTCTTCTCCACAACTTTCCGTGCTGTTACCATTCAGAAGGGTGAAAAAGTGTTCCCTCCATAATTTAAGTACGTTCTGAACATCGGTAGCTAGGTCGCCAGTGTTGTTCTTACAGGAGTACGCCCTGGTCTTGAAACCTTTCGTAAGTCGCCTAACTCTCTGGGAAAATTTTCGGGCATTCTTTCTTTCAGCCAGCATTTCAAGCTCTCTTCTTATTGCGGCAAATACGTTTCGCTTCCCTCTTCAGATCCCTACGGCGGTCCCACATAGCGCGTATGCAGCTTGCCGACACCCCTCATCGTACCAGCTGTTCTTACGGACTCGCTGAAATCCGACTACTTCTTCGGCGGCGGTACTTAACGAGCGGGAAATGTAGTTCCACTGCTCGCATATGTCGGTTTGTTGAAGAGTCTCTCAGAGAGCAGGTATGAGCATAGTTGCCAACTTGGTGCTTTAAGCACTAGATTTAGTGCTTTTTGAATATTAAAACGCCAAAAAAAATTGTTTAGTGCCTAGTGCCTTTTTAGTGCTTTTTTTGAACTAAAATTACTTCGAGATAGTTAAAACCTGAAATAATTTGAAATATTTAAGGCTGTGGCAGCACTGAATTTACAAGAACCTGAAAATTTAAATGGACTAAAATACAACCATGATTGATAAAAAGCTGAAGTTGCCCGCCTTGTTAAATTCTATTCGCCGTGAAAATGCTAGTACGCAAGTAAGTTAAGTTTTTCTTTTTTTCTTTTCTAATTATTTGTACAAATTTTGTTTTTTTTACCACCTGAGTAAAACACATCGTTTCTTGGTGCTGAATCCAAATCTGGCCTCACAATTGCTCTAGCACTAGAATTTTGAGATATCCTAACCTCAAAGTGCCAAAAACACGGTTTTTAGCGATATTTGAGGTTATATAATGAAAACATCAAATTATTTGCGTATTTATAATTAGGGCATCATTTTCGTTTGATGCGATTCGATTTTTCTTTCTCGAGATATACCAGTTTTAATGTGCAGTACTTCGGTATTATGTTATGAAAAAAGCATCCCTTGATTCAAAAAAATTTGGTGCTTTTAGTGTGGTAAAACGCTTTTTTCCAAGTTTTTGGTGCTTTTTGAAAATCAAAAGATGGCAACACTGGGTATGAGAGTCGAGTAGTGAATGCATTGGCTGTCTGTGGTGATTGCAGCTTTTCGATGCTAAGCTTTCCTTGCATACTTGGGCGCACATTTTTTGCTGCACAAAGGCGGGTGCGTATCTTGGCTGCAACAAGATAGTGGTCCGAGTCGATGTTTGGACCTCGGAGTGTACGTCCAAAACGCTGGAAGCATGTCTTCCGTCCATCACAACATGATCGAGTTGGTTTCTCGTTTTCCGATTCGGAGACAGCCGCGAATCTTGATGAATCTTTTTATCCCTGAACCTAGTATTGCATACTACCATGTTTCGGGCCCCGGCGAAGTCGATCAGCCTCCCTGCGTCATCGGACGTTTCATCGTGGAGGCTGAATTTTCCGACTGTGGTTCCAAAGATCCCTTCCTTGCCCACCCTGGCATTGAAGTGCCAAGCACGATTTTGATATCGTGGCGAGGGCACTTCTTTAAATGGCAGCAGTAGTATACGTCGCAAGGTCCCAGGCATTGCTTGCCTTGCCCCGTCCAATGGCGGTGATGTCAGCTTTTATTCTTACGAGGACATCGACCAGCCAGGCAGAGGCACCTTCCCCATTAAGGGTCCGTATATTTCAGGTGCATGCCCTCAAATCGTGGTCCTTTAAACGTTTGTCGTGGTCGTAATTATAAGGGGGAGTCTCATCCGAGGAATTGCTTCGCTTTTTCTCTGGAAGGGGTTTTTACGCGGGTCCCAAACCCAGCGCAAAACCCATTGCTAGGACGGGGTGGTTTCTCTACCAAATACAACAAGGCGCTTGCTCCAAGATTTGATTTCCTGGATTATGACACTCTTCCGGAAATTAAGTGATATGTATGAGAGTATTTGAATATTTATATTGTGCATTTCCATTATTATGTATGTATAAGGTCGACATCAACAAGCGTTCGGACGAGTAAGACGTGACCTTAACATTTTTCATTTAGGCTCTAGTGGCACTGGTTTGTGTTTTTAGTACATATTTTGCAAAAATTTTCAGAAAATGTTGCATTGCATTCATTATTATAACTTTTTTTGTGTTTTCCTAGGCCATTACAAGTTATCCGCTCAAACGCCTTCGAATCACTTTTTCGATTTTCGGGTAACTTTGGCAATCTACGGATTAAGTAGTGGCTCGTATCCGTAAGTAAATATGCACGCACATATATATACATACTATACTCGTGTATGCATACTCTCAGCACCGACATAAGTAATTATTTAGCAGCCAGTGTAGAGTGAATTGCTAAAGAACCCTCATATATTAAGATAAATATTCCCTATAATGACAAGCAGGAACTGAGAACGCGAAGATACAATCGATAAATATTTAAAACTGTCAATTCACTAGGCAGATGAGAGGCAAAGAAAACCAATTTGCAAACATAATTAGTTCTAAATATTTAGATGTGCGCCTTTATCAATTTGAGCCGCCTAACAGGCTACATGAACGTTTTTTCATTTATTCTTCAGCTGAACCAAGCACTACCTTACCTCCTCTTTAATTCTAGATCATTAATTTTAATGATTTTGATAACAATTTAAGACTTTTGCGAGAAAAACGTTGGTTCTTTTAACTGCCCTGCTGAAAAAAATATCAGTTGATTAAAATAAGCCACTTATATTTAATATTTTTATTGAGCTTTGTACCACGATTGTTTATTAGGAAAAATTGAAAAAGCAACAAAGTCTAAGCGGTAGAAGTTATAGCACTATTTCGGAGATCACCACATCTCCTCATCAGACTTCTTTTTCTAGACTTCAGCAGGGATCGAACCTGCGAATTCGATGTTCAAAGTCAGAAGCGTTAANTGCCGCTATTTAAACTCGATAGCGTGGTTGTTGTTGTCAATTCTATACATCCATTTGCTTATTTGCCTTTTTGTATAGTTTCAGGCAGGCTCTTCCTAAAACTATGTGTTTGTCAATGTTTTGGCTTACTAACATTTTATTTTTAATATTTTTATTGAGCTTTGTACCACGGTTGTTTATTAGGTTGTTTATTAGGAAAAATTGAAAAAGCAACCAATTCCAAGCGGTAGAAGTTATAAGCAACTATAACCTTTTTTGCGGGATTTCGATAAATAACTAACTTCTAATTAGCTATGATAATACTTACTTTAAAATAGTTGTAAAGTCGTGCAGGAATCATGCGAACGCTATCCTTTATAAGCATCCATTTAAATATCTTCCTACAACAAATATTTTCAATACAATTTTTTCTGCACTTCGCAGATTCTTTTTCGAATTCAGGACAGATAAAACAAAGATCGCAATTTTAAATTATTATTTTGATGTTATGTCTGATGGAATTCAAATCTGGGACCACCTACAAAAGAACATGTAACCAAATAAGCAAATATGAAATGTTAAAGAAACAAATAAAAAAAGATAAAAATCGTTTTTATCGATATTTTATGTCCGAAAGAAGTAAGCTGCAACTTAGTTAACATCTAACGCAGAGGAAAGCAGGGATCACTATTTTGCGGCCATCGCTCTTCAAAAGTGGTTAGTTACGGCCAAAGGAAATAGTTAATAAATAGTTAGCACTAGTCGACAGCTAGTTAGTTAATAGTTAGCTACAAACTAGTCCCATTTCCTGCAGGGGGTGCATGAAGAGTTATTGTTAATCGTGCGTAATAATTGGGGGTACCGGCATTCTAACCAAAATATGTATGTACCCACAGCTTATGGATTTTGTAATTAGTGAGCGTAGAGAAATTATTACTCATCGGTTAGCCTTTTCCTTAAGTTGGTATGTATGCATTTATGTACGTATGTACATAATAATACTATGTATGTACCCTGCGCGAAGTTCTGCGAAAAATACTTCCGCTCCCCTTTTCCGGCACCACAGAAAGAAGAATTCTACTTAGTAAGGGTTATAATCCCTAGGCGCGGCCGAAGGCCGCCTATGCTAAAAGAAGTTCTGCGCAAAAATACTTCCGCTTCCCTTTTCCGACACCACAGAAAGGAGAGTTCTACTTAGTAAGGGTTATAATCCCTAGGCGCGGCCGAAGGCCGCCTATGCTAAAAGAAGTTCTGCGCAAAAATACTTCCGCTTCCCTTTTCCGACACCACAGAAAGGAGAGTTCTACTTAGTAAGGGTTATAATCCCTAAGCGCGGCCGAATGCCACCTACGCAGAAATAAGTTCTGTGCAAAAATTCTTCCGCCCCCTGTTCCGACGACACCGAAATGAGATTTCTACGAAGTAAAGGTCATAGTCCCTATGCGTGGCCGAATACCGCCTACGCAGAAAGGAGAATTCCACTTAGTAAGGGTTAGGCAGTCTGCACACGGTTCGTATAGCCTCAGACGCGTATAAAATTTTTTATGCAGCAACGATTCCTCTACGCCTCAAGATCTGCACACGAAGGAGCTTCAAAGCCTCAAAGTATCAGGAAAAAAATGTTAAGTGATGCAAAATTATTTTTCTTTAATTAATTTTCAGTTATTTTTCTATTATTTGCACGAAATTTATTGCTTTATCGTTTTTTTTTATAAAATGCATGCACGCACACGGAAAATTGTAAACAAACTTCTTTTTCTCTTTTCTAAGCGTACGTACGCCTAGCTACCAACACTGCTGTACGCCAAGCGATTTGCAGCTAGCTTGCTTTGGCGAATTCGTGAAGCTGACGACTCGTATACAGGTATACGACCCGTGCGCAGACTGCCTTATAATCCCTAAGCGCGGCCGAAGGCCGCCTACGCAGAAAGAGGTTCGTTTTCATGTATGCACTATTTCGGTTTTTGTCATATGCGTTATTTCAATTTTGAACCGAAACTATACATGTATGCAATACTTCGTTTTTAGTTTAGTTTCTCTCGACGGCCCTGACCGTGTGGATATTAACCCTCTAGTAGGCCAATTTTTGTATGAGTTGAAAAATTCAGGAATGGGTGATTTTAGCACGAGAAATCCAAAAATGATGTTCATTTCGATCTGTGACAGTAACTTTTTCCTACAGGGTAGAAAAACCAAGACCGTCTGGAGACGGGCTCGCCGATATACTTACACATATTTTCAGCTTTCTCTTACACAATGTTGACCTACGAACCGGCAATCCCGTCGCAGACGGTCAAAAATGCAAACTGGGTTTTTATATGTCGGCAAGCCGGTCTGTAGACGGTCTGTGTTCGAAAGCAATTTTCTCCATTTCGAATGGTGACATAATTATAAAACTTATATCAAAATACTGTGCTTTTAACTACGAAACCCACTGAATTTTTGTATCAAAAAATGTTTCAAAAGAAAAAATTTCTTTAATTACGAAATTACTTAATAGCAAGAAATAATTAATTTTAAAATAAAACGGATTGACATAACGGATTAAAATTTACATCGTCGTAAAGGTACGCTTTTTTTCTAAAGATCGTGCTTTTCGAATATAGAAAAAAATTATTATAGGTGCACTAAATACGTGTTTACTTAACGACCGTCTGGAGGCGGTTCAGCCTACTAGAGGGTTAAAGCAAGTGCAACAATGCATAGCGACACTTTTCTCTTGACGCTTATATTTGACACTATCATTTCTCACTTCGTTTTCAGCGACAAGCCAACATCTGGCAAAGATTTAAGCACTCTAATAAATAAAAGTAAATCGCTATAAATAAATATAGAAATCTTCCACAATTAATAAAAAAATATGCAATCGGAAATAGGCTTGTCATAGACACTTTGGGGGAAATTTTAAATCCAACAATACTATTAAAAAAACTCTCTTTATTTCAGTAAACAATTACAAAAATTTCATCAATAACACTGTACAGCACTCGGCTGGATATTGGACCAAACCAACTTTTTTTAAGAGACTGAGTCATAAGTAAAAAAAGTAAGTTCTCGGTTTTTCAAATTTAGCCTCCGAAATCGAGATATGGGCCTTCCAAGTTCTAAATTGGATCTTTGGTAAAAAATTATTTTTAAATATTACATGTAAAAGACAAAAAAAGTAAAAATACAGACGTGGTCCGCCTTTTATTTTTATTTATAACTTATATAACTTTTTTTGTGAA
>NW_016172109.1:2512-5422 GCF_001687245.7 Rhagoletis zephyria | reverse complement strand
TTATAATTGAAAACTTAAAAAAAACTTTCTTTAAGTTTATTTTGCTTATTGGGATTGTTTCATTCGGACACTTACTTTCAAAGAAAAATAAAAATTTCCAAAACACTGAAAAAATTTTCAATTGTTGATAAAAAAAAAGTATTTGGAATTTTGCAACAAAATTTACTCAGTGTACTTTTCGACAACAAAACTCGGTGCAGCCTGAATATCATTGCAAAATATTAGTCTTGGTAAATTCGGGGCCCACTTGAGGAAGCCTTACCCTATTTAATTATATTCAAAGGTTTGCTCACTAGTGAGATTCGAGTTTTGACACTCCCTTAAAAAACGTTGCACATACACACACGGTGCCTTGCTAAACACGCCGATTTTGTCAAGAGAGAACTAGAAAACTTTTTCCTTTTTGGTTATTGTTGTTTCCGACAGGGTGGGTATATGTACCTATCGTTGGAAAAATTACACTGAAGATGGCACAAGGCCGAAGCCGGCTTGTCGTCAAACCAAATTTGACAAGGGNTAAGTTTATATTCATACGCTTATATATAACTTTTTTTGTACCTTTGTTATAAGTTTACACTTTTACGCTTATAAAAAGCTTTCTTTTGAACATTTATTACAAGCTTATATTTCTACGCTTATAACCAATGTTCCTTTTCGATTATATTACGCTTACTTTCAAGCGTTTTATAAACAAAAAATCAACGTTTTGGAAGCTTAATGTTTATAATTGAAAACTTAAAAAAAACTTTCTTTAAGTTTATTTTGCTTATTGGGATTGTTTCATTCGGACACTTACTTTCAAAGAAAAATAAAAATTTCCAAAACACTGAAAAAATTTTCAATTGTTGATAAAAAAAAAGTATTTGGAATTTTGCAACAAAATTTACTCAGTGTACTTTTCGACAACAAAACTCGGTGCAGCCTGAATATCATTGCAAAATATTAGTCTTGGTAAATTCGGGGCCCACTTGAGGAAGCCTTACCCTATTTAATTATATTCAAAGGTTTGCTCACTAGTGAGATTCGAGTTTTGACACTCCCTTAAAAAACGTTGCACATACACACACGGTGCCTTGCTAAACACGCCGATTTTGTCAAGAGAGAACTAGAAAACTTTTTCCTTTTTGGTTATTGTTGTTTCCGACAGGGTGGGTATATGTACCGTTCGTTGGAAAAATTACACTGAAGATGGCACAAGGCCGAAGCCGGCTTGTCGTCAAACCAAATTTGACAAGGAAAGAGGAAAATTCGTACCAAAATACATCAGCTAGAAAACTGTTTTCTGAGCAAACCTTTTATTATTGAATCATGCCTCATTTATACATAAAGCATCGTATATACTTACAAGTATGGAATCCTATGCCCCTTTTTGTCTATTCTCTTTCTAACAGCGGACGTGCCTGCCAAACAGCGGACGTGCCTGCCAAACTGAAAAGCATGATGGCGGCAGTGTTTGACAGGCACGTTCGACGATGCGAACGGCAATGGAAGGTAAGAAATGGAAGATGGATGACTTGAGAATGAAAGACTTATGAAATAGCAGAATCTCGAACCAAAACGAATTTCAAAAATCTGACAATGCGAATGACGTCAAAATGAAAGAAATGCAAAATAGCGAAATGTCGAAACACAAGAACTAGATGACAGGCACGTGGTCAAGGGTTTCGTGCAACAAAAAAGAGTTGTTGTGTTGTGCCATTCAATATTAAAAAAATTTTAATGTGGTTAAATACGCTTTTTATTAAGTTGAAAAAACTACATATTTCGCCAGCCAAAAAGTGTATAAATCTTGCTAGAAGATTTCTTTATAAAAACGGTATATGCTTATGGCCTTATTCATAAAAAATAAAATAGATTTACAGAGCTCTATACAGTAACATTAAAAAAATATATATATTTGTTTGTTTGTTTTTTTTTGCTATAAAACTGTGTACTCGAAAAAAATTCTAACACTCCTGAAAAAAAAGTTTGAAATTTAGGTGAGAATTTGTCGCGTTTTTTTGTAGTCTTTTAAAAGCTTTTAAACTTGGGTTTATATGAGTTTTGTTAGAGAATAAACCGTATTTTAATTGAAGATTACTAAAAATAAATAAATACTAATGAGTGGCAAACAATATCAATTTGAAATGGGGGTGCTATTGTATTGGCCAATACTGTATATATATATATATCATAAAAAATAAAATACGTCAATAAAGTCACATAAAGCAGCCTTATAAAGCAGGCTAATTTGTTTTTTATGAACTTGGGTGTAATATTTTAACTTGTTTGTGTTTCCGGTATATTACTTTTTAATAATAATAATAATAGATTGGTGCTTACACATATGTTAGTGTTTGGTCGAGCTTCTCATCCGATTTGTGGCGTGCGCCTTGATGTTGTCACACAAACCGGAGAGCCCTACAGATTTACGCCAACTCCGAACGGCGATTGTATTTTTTATGAGAAGCTCTTTTTCATGGCAGAAATCTCGGAGGTTTGCCATTGACTGCCGAGGGGCGACCGCTATTAGAAAATAAATTTTATTTTTTGTATTTTATTTTTTGATATTGGGTTGAAGCGGACCTGAACCCAGGCCCTGCGGAAAGAAAGGGCGCACAGCTAACCACTACACCACAACTTTTTACATCCAGAAAAAAATGAAAGTATTATTTTATATGAAATTTCCTGACCTTTTTAGAACGGCCTTTAAAGAATTTTTTACTCAAATTCCCTGCTTCT
This sequence comes from Rhagoletis zephyria, assembly GCF_001687245.7. Classification (NCBI taxonomy): domain Eukaryota; kingdom Metazoa; phylum Arthropoda; class Insecta; order Diptera; family Tephritidae; genus Rhagoletis; species Rhagoletis zephyria. The sequence goes on along the minus strand of NW_016172109.1, from coordinate 2,701 downwards.
CATCCTTTTCTCATGCTTTCTAGCATCTAATTTTCTATACACTTTATGTCTTTCTCGGCGTTTCCTCGGGGAACTGTTTTAACCGGATGCATAAAAAATTACTTTTCTTTATTTTTTAACCGACTTCCAAAAAAGGAGGAGGTTATCAGTTCGTCGGAATCTTTTTTTTTTTTTTTTTTTTTTTTTTTT
>NW_016172109.1:0-2369 GCF_001687245.7 Rhagoletis zephyria | reverse complement strand
ACTTTGGACCACGTCAACCGATTTCGATAATTCTTTTTTTCTTTTTGCATCGGAAAGGTAGTGTCTCAGAGGTGGTCCCATACTAATCTGGTTAAGATCCGATCAGTGGGTCATGAGATATATATATATATATTTTTTTTTATATGAGAGTTGAAGTCGGTTTTTTTTTGCTAAAAATTACTTGTTTTTAAATATTTTTATTGAGCTTTGTACCACGATTGTTTATTAGGAAAAATTGAAAAAGCAACAAAGTCTCTCTTGTTGCTAAGTCATTTTCCTTATTCAACCAACTACTATCAAGTGCAGCTGATTTGCCGCTATTTAAACTCGACAGCGTGGTTGTTGTTGTCAATTCTATACATCCATTCGCTTATTTGCTTTTTTGTATAGTTTCAGGCAGGCTCTTCCTAAACTATGTATTTGTCAATGTTATTGTCGCTTATTAACATTTTATTTTATGTTTTTAATATTTTTATTGAGCTTTGTACCACGATTGTTTATTAGGAAAAATTGAAAAAGCAACAAAGTCTAAGCGGTAGACGTTATAGCAGCTTTTTCGGTGATCACCACATCTCCTCATCAGATTTCTTTTTTCTAGACTTCAGCAACTTTTTAGCTTAGAACATTCGTTACAATCGCTTCTATTCTTAAAAAAAAAGTTCTGGTCTATATATCGTCGTCTCAGAAAAGGGAATGTGCAAAATCAAGATTTTCAAAAACGACAAAATTGTATAATAAAATCCCTTACTACTGTTAAATGGCAATGTCTCTAATCCTTACTACTTATTTTAGTAAAGATTTGACAAAGATTAAACAAGGATTAGAGCCATGAGCGGCGGATCCAGCGTATGTATGTATAATATGACGTCTATGTATTAAAACACCCCCCGTGGGTCCGCCACTGACTGACACGTAGTTTAACGCCCAAAACCCCCCGCTGGATTCGCCACTGCATGAGCCACTCAACAGCAGTAAGGGATTCTACTTTTTGAATTTTGAATTGTGTCGTTTTTGTAAATTCTGATTTTGCACATTCGCCATTCGTTTTCTGAGGCGACGATTTAGTTTATAATATAACATAACCTTTTTAATTCTAAAATAATTAAATAATTTCAAGATTTATAAAAAAATTTGTGTTCAAAATATACGTTTCAAAGTACCCCTGTTTATGTCATAATTCAAATTAACTAAAATAAACGAACAAATAATATTAACTGAATAGAAATTTTGATACAGAAGATTTTTGCATCCGATTTTCCCTAATATTAATCATCAAACTTCATCATATAACTTGTCTGTAAGTTCTTGAACCATTTCAACTTTTGTGTTTATGTATGTACTAGCAGACCCGGCGAACTTCGTCCCGCCCAAAATTTTTATATGATTTATTGAAACTTTTTGGTCCAAAATTTTCACCAACAATTCACGTCTACGATTTTCATTGGCACATTTGTCTGCTAAGATTAAGGTTTGGTGGTCATTTGCCGCTTTAAATAACCTAAGGAAAGTGTTATATCCGTTCTTGAAATTCTCCAGTTGTGCGGCATTTCATAGCACGGTTATTCGCAAAGCGAAATAAATTTTTTCCTCTTTTTAATTCCGTGGCGGCAACAATGACCCGGTTCTATAGTGAATGTCCTAGAAGCTTTACAGTATAGTAGGTGGCAATTTCAAAATGGGTGCGAATCATTGTTCTACAGAAATGCAGTATACATATACTTATTTCAGACGAAATANGGCAATTTCAAAATGGGTGCGAATCATTGTTCTACAGAAATGCAGTATACATATACTTATTTCAGACGAAATACCTTAAAAGTTTGAACGCACAATAGTATTGGAAAATCACATCCATTGGGCGAATTGCAACGCAGGGCCGTCGATATATTCAATGGTGCAACAGGTCGATTTAATCTGACCTTCACGGCCCCTTTTCTCACTTGGCTATTTTTAGTAATAGCTCGACTTCAGCACCAGTTGGCAGCACGTTTTTGCAATAGTATTGCATACATATTTAAAACATTAGCCAAATCGGGTCATAAATAAGATTTTTAGTAATAACTCAACTACAGCGCCAACTGTCGGATTAAATTGTGAAACTAAACCATCCAGAGACTCACTCAAAAACACAAAAAGTTTCGTTAAAATCCGTACAACCATTTAGGAGGATTTCACTCACAAACACACCTACAGGAGACTACAAAAATTCATTCAAAGATAGCTAAAGGTAGGTTTGTAGGCCTCACACCCCTTTTCAAATAGCCCAAATTTTCTCCATGAGTATGGGCTTGATTTCAACTATATACATATCTCCATACGAAGTTCCAGTACTGTACCATGAATACTTTCAGAGATATGCAGTATAAAAA
>NW_016172107.1:0-13499 GCF_001687245.7 Rhagoletis zephyria | reverse complement strand
GTTATTGAAGTGTTCAACAGCTGCAATGATATCTTCGCTAGATTTCAGCAATTGAAAGGGAAAAATTGAAAGCAAGTTGCCCATTCAATTAACAAATAAGAGTGTGTTAGTGAAAAAGTGTGAGTGTATTGAATATTGAAAGGGGAAAATTGAATTGGGTCACCCTAATGTACATACACCAGACCGTACCTCCTTGCAAGCAAACAATAAAAGTTCGGCGCAAACATCTGAGTCTACAGTATTTTGCGAAGCACTTTCGATTTTTTTTTGTTGCCCAACGAGAGGCTTTTACATTTTTCGGTGACACCTATGTACATTCAGCAAACAAGTTCTATTAGAATAAGTAAAATATTTTTATAGCAAAACTTTAATGATTTTTGGCGAGCTTTAATATATTTCAATTACGGTGGTATTTTAGGGTGATAAGAACTGAAATCTGGTGGATAAATACCAGAACGGGATACTTGAGCCAATGAGCTATGGAACAAAATTGTTTCGCCTCGATACAGAAGCACCCATATATATACATTTCACATTTTAAGATCAGACAGTATGCCGAAGATATGACCAAAAATTTAAAAAGGCAACCTTTATGTATGACAAAAAGAAATGCTTCCGAAGTTGTTTTGCAAGACTTCGGCGAAATTTTTTTCGGTACTGTCTACATATGTACATATGTACTACATACTTAAATAGCGAGCTAGAATTTATTTATCTGTAGCACTTTTTACGTGCAAACCAACAACAGGTAAATGATGCGGTATTTTCGTCGCATCTGATAAGAGCCTCCGCGTACTCCCGCAGCTCCGCGCTTGCCACAGATACGCGTATCTTATCGCCTTTGGCAAAGTGGCAACTGAGCGCAGCGCTGGATAGAGCAGAGAAGCAATGAAGCGTCTACATAACCAAGGTACACACGATTATGAACAGTTGACTTTGGTGAACACAGATGTCACTGCGCTGAGAAATTTTATTGTACCTTTTTTTTGTAAATTCAGGAAATCATTCAGTGGAACTGTGGCTATGATAAGAAAATATCAAAATTTGCACCAACAACAAACAAACAAAGATGTAAAAAAAAATATTAAACCAAAGATCTGCGAAAGGTAAACAGATTACGGGAATCATTGAGAACAATTGAAATCGCAGCCACCACCAGCGTTGCCGTTTGGCTACAATTGTAGCAAAAGTGGTACATTAAAAATAAAAAGCTACAATGCTACATATACTTAAATATTGCGCAATACTCAGAGCTACCATTGTGGTTTTTTAATTTTTGTTTTTGAGATGGCATATTTTAGAAACTATTTTTTTTTTTACGAAGTTTCCGCGACTTTGTCAGCGACTTGCAGCTTATATGGGGACGTCCCACAGAATTTTTGAGCATTTTTTTTTATTTTTTCAAAATTTTGATCCTTATATGTTTTTTGATATATATTAAATAATATGATAATTGAAATTAAACAATAAGAACCTAAATTAGCAAAACTTCTCAATATATTGCGAAATTTTAATTATTTTGAAATGCGCTGAGTTTTTAAAAAAAAAAAGATAAAAAAACCTAACAGTATTTTCTAATTATAATTATAAGCATTAAAAAATTGGCCACGTTTCATTTCGATTTGCTACATTTTTTACTACAGTGGCAACACTGGCTACCACCGCTGTCAACCTCCCTTAGCCAGCTGTTTATTACAACACCAAAGCCGCCACAATAACAATACACGCGCACAAGTGCAAACGCAAGCACAAGTGCGCGCCCGCACGTAATTGGCGCGGGCGCCGCGCTCAGCCACCACTGCAGCGCGCCCCATTTGATTACATACAGGTGCCGCTCGATGCGTTATGCCGGTGGCGGCGGCGGCGGCGACAGCGGTGGTGGTGAGCGAGCTGTGTTGGCCAACAGGTGCTCGCTCGGTAGCTGGCATCAGTCAGTCGTGTCTCAGCAATCGCAGCGTTTGAAAGTGTTGGCGGTATCGGATTCACCGGTTAAAAGTCTATAGCGTAGATTGATATTCGTATATTTGTATTGCACCGTTGGCAGAGTGTCCAGATTGGCCGATTTAGCGCCAATTTGCCGATTTTTTTTGGGATATTGGGCGCAAAAAATTAGGAAATCGCTTCCCTTCAAATAAATTTTTTGTGCGCTGCCATGCAAACACGTGAAAAGTAGGTTGTCGAGTTGAGAGCTTTAGTTTTGATGTGGCAACCCTTTTTATTGTTATCGATTTTATTGTAGGATATCGAACATTTGCCAATATAGACCGCCATTGTGACAACTTCCGCTGAATGTGAAATTTCCAATTTTCGTTTGTGGAAATAACTGATCTCGCCCTTTCATAGCTTTTATTTTATTTTAGCATATATTGAATTATAGTAATTACGCAGTCGTATTGGAAAATGTGTTAATCAAATATTTTTTGAAAAGTGTCGTATTTTTTTTTAATCAATTGTTTGACATCACTATATAATAAGTGTTTTCTGTATTTATTATTACCCTGAAGTCATTATTTGTTTGTTTTATTATAACAGGATCTCATTATTTTAAATAAAAGATTTGCTAAGCCGATTTCATGAATTTTATAAAAACAAAAATAGGCGATTTTTGGCATTTTTTGTTCAGAAATGCTATTTTTTTAACAATCTGGACACCCTGACCGTAGGTAGCACAGCTCATCGAAAATTCGCATTCGTTTCCGCGGTCGGCTTTTCAACCAGCTTCAGCTCGGTGGGCACTGAGCACGCGCGGAGTGATTTCTCGGGATACTTAGCGATATTTTGGTGCCTGTTTTAATTTTCTGAGTTTATGTTTGTTTTTGTTTGCTTGTTAAATTGAAGCTGCGCTTAGCGTTTTTGAGAACTGAAACTGAAACTAAAAATACAATAAAAATAAAACGTAAATAGCTTCGACAAACAAAGGCATGGGGTATGCGCCTATGTGTGTGTGTGTGTGGACGAATGCATGGTGTGTGCATAATACTTATTAGCTTTGTGTGTGTGAAGAAAATACAGTGAGCAAGTGGAAATGGGTAATGACACTGGAAGAACTCTTCAAAGATTATACTTATCTCTCTTATCAGCTAACAACCTGTTTGTGATGGCTTGCCATTTTGTTTGTTGACAGTTCTGCAGATGAGAAGGTATATAATAGTACGTATGTACATACGTATGCTCCCATTGAGTTCAAGCGTGTCAGTGTGTGTATTCTACATATATATGATCAATCGCAGATTTTAAATTTTTATTTTTTTCATATAATCCGGTTCCAACAAAAATGCCTATATTTTCACTTTTTTTTTAATAAATTCGAGTTATATACACGAAAAAATTTAAAATAACATTTATCTACTGCTTCGCCTTTTAACAACTATATTCAGTAATTTTATTGAGCTTGAGGCCATTTATAATGAAAAATTGTGTGGAAAACAACAGTAATTTACACAAAGGTAGAAGTTATACATAGCTGCATTTCGGAGATCACCAAGCCAAAAGCAACAACAGATTACGTGGCGAGCTTAGCTCAGTGGGTAGCACCACTTGCCTTTGTAATCCGAGGTCACTGGTTCATATCCCAGTGGCGGCGATTGAATGAAGTCTAATGAGGAGATGTGGTGATCTCCGAAACAGCAAAATTGTTTTATCATTTTTATGCTTAAGAAGGAGCTTTCACTGGAAGCAAGTGTTACAGGGAATATTGCGCCTATCTGCACGAATCGGTCTAGGAATATTGTTGGATTACGCTCCGTACATTGTAAAAATGCCTGTAAAGAAACATTATGAACCCTAAATATAAACTTATAATTGTGTAAACTTAAATCAACTGATCTGAATGTCAAAATTATGTGTTTATTGCAAACAACCTTCATTTCCATCATTCACCTTGTTTTGTTCTTTAGCTGCAGATTTTAGCAAATAGTTGAAAATTCATACAAACTTTAATCACAACTAGCTAAATGAAAAGAAAAATTTTTTTAAATTTTCCGCAGGCATTACGGGGGGAGTTTGAACCTCCAAAACTCCTGCCTGCGTTCGCCCCTTACTTACATATATGTATATAAGGGCGGGTAGATTTTTTTTTTTGTTTTTGACTATGCGTGTATAGTATAGCAAGACTCTATGTGTAATTCTAAATAAATTTGCCGAAGAAACCATGGGTCTAAAATCAATTTGGAGTTTACCATATTGCGAAAATAGGTTTCGAAGAAAATGTGAAAGTTTTCACTGTTACGCCCTCCCGTGAAAGTTTTAAGAAAGAGATAAGAGATAAGAAAAGGACTTATCGTACCAAAAAATTCCTTTTAGCATATATTTATTCAAAATTTAAGCACTTCTTTACGATGCTACATCTAAATGCTAAGAAACCTATTTCCGCAATTTGCCAAACTCCAAATTTGCTTAGAATTATACCTAGAATCCTTCTACACACAAATTGGGCCGCCCTAATGTATATAGGGTACATGCATATGTATGTAGGTTCCTAAATTTATTGTGCTTTTTACATATTTAATGGCGCTAAAGTTTGCCAATTTTATGGCTTTGTATATTAAGCGATTTTTCGCTAACTTACTCAACAAAGTAGCACTCAAAAATGCAAACTTCTGCCGCTACGTGACCCTTATAAACCTAGCGTAACTTTGAACGCATGCCATTAACTTAGTTTATGCGCAAAATGAATTGTATGCTGAAATAGAAGTGAGAATGATTTAGCATTTGCAATAAACGTGGACATGGCTTGACTTCGATTTCTTAGTCTGCGTGAACTATATATATGTATCTATGTATATATGTATGTAGGTTTATGTGTTGTTATTGTGCAGTTTATTCTGTTGCAAAGGTGCAAATATGGTGTACAAAGTACTACAACTATAAACATTTTTTACTAAATAATTTTCAAATAAAAGCTGCATCAACTATAAATTGAATGATTTAATTGAAACTTGCCACTAAATAGTTAATTAAATACTTAGCAATGCAAACAATGTTGATAAACCCAAAATATTTTTAAAATTTTTCTAAGCCTCGCACATAAGCTTTTTAATTTAGCACAAAATTCAGCTGTCAGTGTTTACCGGTACTTTTATTTATTCAATTGCCGTTGACGTACATAAGTGAGAGTTAAAATGTGTTCATTTCATTTTCACGTGTGTAAATTAAAACGTTTGGAATTAAAATATTTTTATAAATACGTTAAAATGGGATTTAGTGAAGAATTATTCGCAATACAGTCTATTTAACTTTCCCACAGCTTAGGTTTACATTAATGATTGATATGCTTTTGTAAAAATATTTAGCAATACTCCTCGGTACTACAATATTTGGCATGCCTAAAGTATTTTTTTACTTGGTCACGCTACCAAATTTTGTCTGCGTGAAATTTAGGCACACGTTGTTATATTTTATAAACCAAATTTACATAAATATTAAACTAACGAAATTTTTTTTCTTATTTGGCAACTCTTTTCAAAAATCTAAACAACAAAACTGCGTACCTAGAATTGTAAAAGTATCGCTTCCCTATTTCTATTTTCGCCACATTAGGGTGGTCAAAAAAAAAAGTAAAATAGGAATTTTAATGCTACTTATAACCCCCCATTTCGACTTCGAAATAAAAAATAGGGGTCTATTTTTTCGGTATAAAACAATCCTAGGGGGTTAGAGCATAAAAATTCAGTCTTTACCGTACTACCGCCGTTTAGTGATCACGTTAGGAAAATTAGGAATACACCGTGGCTGCTACGAATGACTTTTGGAACAAACGGGAAGACTATGAGGCCACAAGCTTATTATGGCCGCGGCTTAGTAGGAAAAAGACAAAGAGACATACTGAAACTCAATAGATCTGCAATAAGTGCCCTTACCGGTGTCATCACAGGACAGTGTGCTACAGCAACAAAACTGCAATGGTGGCGAATACCAACAACTACTCCCTGCAGGGGCTGCCATGATGAGGAAGAGTCAATTGACCACTTTCTGTGTCGATGTCTAGGCCCACAGACAAAGCGACTAAAGCACTTGGGTTCACGCTTCTTTAACAGTCACCACGGTTTCATCAGGGATAGTAATTGGTTCAGTAGAGTAATGACTTGAAGGTACTTACTTTCTCCTAATGACACTCACAATCGACAATTCTGTCTCCTAGTGAGTGTATGGAATATTCCACACACGCCCTCCTACCTTAACCCAAACTCAAAAATTCAATAAATAATAATAACCTTTTTTAATAAACATCTCTGAACACGAAAAAATCAACACTCTCCACAGTAGCAAGAACTGAGTTGCCAAGCGCACCCGCCACTACTTCGCTAAGTACATACCCTGCAGGGAAACCGCGAGCTAGTGAATCAAATTTCTAGTTCCGTACTACATAGATCTTTGTCGCCAAAAACGAACCAGTCTGACAGTAACTAGATTCCCACCAGTCCAAAAACAGGGAAATGTGATACTTTTAAAAACTATCTACTACTATTTCACTTTTTTCATTATAAATCTATATCTAAGGTGGCCAATTTAGAACTGGTTTGGAACTATAGAAAACGGGATGCAGAACGAACTAGATCTTATTTGTCGAATTTAGAACTAAATAGTTCGGAACTGTCAAAACGAGCATGCAGCGTGGGGCTTCTTTACTTTACAAAGATATGTGTTTGGTGAATTTTTAATTGAAATCAGGGCTTCGAAGCGGAGTGGAGTAAAGGAGCAAGGAGCTAAGAACAAAGGATGTTGGCTGGAGCGGAGCTGGGGAAAAGAGCTAAATAAATGCTTTTGCTATTTAACTCCTTAAATTCACTTAATGTTTTTGCCCCTGAAAACAACCGTATTGTATAAATTTGCATTATATTTTTACTTGACAATACTGTTTACTGCAGAATACCCAGCAGTCAGGTATAATTGCCACGCATATTTAAACGGATATAAAAAATAATGACCTTACAATGATACTTTTTTCATTCGTCTGTCGATTTTAAAACTGGCTCGGGGCTAGTTGGGAACTATCGAAAAGGGAATGCAGCGGGGGGCAATAGACTCTTCCCAGCATATCACAATGTTAAATTCGCCAGTTGCTAGCATGCAAAAGAGAATTAACGCGCACTAGTGCGTTTCCCGACAGAGTACTAGAGATGTCCGATACCGATACGATATTCAATATATCGATATCGTTGTTCAACGTATTGGTTAATTTATATCGATATCAGAAGTTGCGATACGATATCAATACAATGTTAATTCATTTTAATTTTTTCATGATCCAATGATCGGATCTAAATCATATTGGTGAGACACTACCTTTCCGATAGAAAACTAATTATCGAAATCGGTTCACGTGGTCCAAAGTTATGCGGAAACATATATATAAAAAAAAAAACAATATTCCGACGAGTTGATAACCTTCTCCTTTTTTTTGAAGTCGGTTAATAAAACTGACTAGTTCGAAAAATGTTTCGTTCTCGCAATAAACAGCTTTCGGCATAGTAACCATGAAAACAAAAATTCATAAAAATATTAAAATTTCTTAAATCAGTTTGCAACTCTCCAAAAATAAAGTCTCGTAAATTTATTTCTGGAAAAAAAATCTACAGCAAACGCAAACTATTTTTTGCATAAAAATACAATATTAAGTAACCAAGACCAACCAGAGATGCTGTACTGGCTTTTTAGGCTTTAGCAGATTCCATTGATCATGTACCATTTGTACTTCACATTTATACATACATACATACATACATACATACATATGATATGGTTTGTCTCTTTGAAAGTTCTAGACTTGCTTGTGAGGAAGGGTTAATCAAAGTTGATATTTTTTTATTTCATTAAAGGCATCATATCCCAAGTAACTTCGTTATATGTATAAATTTATGCTTCTTCGCATTTTAATTGCGAATATACGTAGTGTGCATAAACAATATATCTTTATTAACTATTTCGTTTTCGACTTTTCCGATATTCAATATATCGATATTATTTTATTAGAAATGCCGGTATCGGATCTTGTGTATTTAGAATATCGCGATACCGATATACCGAACTTTCATTGCCGATACGCAGCCCTAGTACATACATACATACTCAGCCTGAAACCTTTTCAGAAATTCAATTTCATTTAAAATTCCAATGATTCGCAGAAATTATCAATTTAACATTTGCATATTCGCGTACTGTGATCAAAACACACATATGTATGTAGGTACTCGGTGACAATCGATAAAAATACGCTAAATAAATTCTAAAAACCAAATTCCGAAACAATGCGTGCTCACCAACCGGTTATGAAAAAAATAAATAAATACACATTTACATACGTAATATTCGCATGTGTACTCACCAATAAAGTTTTATTTTTTTGCTTTTACATATTGTTTGTACGTCATAATTGCTTAACTGCCGATCGCTGTTAAACCTTTTATAACCGCATAATTATTAAAGTATGTACATTTATACGTTTCTTTTTTTTTTTGCAAAGCTGATTGCATGCTTCGAAAATATTTGCAAATGCATCTCAACGCTGGCGAGTCCGGTATGTGTCGCACTCAAAGCGCTGCTACTTAACCCCTGTCGTCAGTCAGTCAGTCAGTTCGCTTGTAAGTAAATGACACCGAACGGCAAGTGAGCTAGATACACCAATAACTAGCTGGAAATTGACAAACAAAAATAATAAAAAATTAAGCAACAACAACAATCACTACAATGAGCGCACAAGCGAATAATTAAAAATAAACAACAAAAAACAAAAATTGCCAGGCCGCATATAAAAAGCGAGAATTTATTGTGCACATGAAACGGGCAGCGAGTTACCAAGCCAGCCGGGCCGGGCCGGGGCTGTAGCTGTTGCTGTTGCTGTTGCTGGAGGTGGTGTGGTGGTGGGTGGTGTGGCAAAACAAGCGCGACAAATATAAAGCATACTCGTAATAACTACAACAACAACAAAACCGCAATACCGAAAGCAGCGCGCTTTGGCGTAGAGTTAATTGACCACGTTCACAAACGCCATACGCGTTCGAATTCAGATTTAAACTTATGTACTTACATATCAAGCGCTAAGTGTAAGTATGGCTTAAACTAATAAAAACTGATAAAAACACATAAAGTTTAAATTTTCGTAATTTCTTTTCTTAATTCGATTAAAAAAAAATGTATGCCTCAAATCGAACTATGGTCATCCATTCGGCTATGGCCCTGAAGTGTTATTATTACGTAAAATTTTGTAATACATAATATAGAAATAAAACGCATAAGTTACATACCTATGGACCTACTTGAACGCGCGTTTGAATCGGTTAAGTACCAAAGGGAATAAGTCAGTACTAGGAGTGCCAGTTACTATCGAAATTCGATCGTTTTACTAGTTTTTAAAGACCGTTGGAGAGGTTTTCTATATTTTCTTTTTTTTTTTACTTTTTATTTTTACTTATTGAATCTGCCCTGCCTAAGAGCCTAACAATCAGTTTTCGAAGCTTAATCTATTCACTTAATTTACATCCCCTAGTTGGGATGAGTATTTTCTTAACTGGCCCTAAGAAAAGATTACGACTGGGCTGGACTGTTGGCACGCAATAAAGATCTTGCTAAATGATTTGGGTGCACTAAAAGCTTCGCTACATATTTCGTCTTCCGTTGTTCTATTTCGGTTCGTACTTCTGGTGTTCTCAAGTGGTCGTACCACGGTGTGCCGGTGATTGTTCGAAGGATTTTAGATTGCGCACGACGAAGGATTTCGATGTTGCTGCTGCTCGCGTTTCCCCATAACTCACATCCATAGGTCCATATCGGTTTTAAAATTGTATTGTAAATAAACACTGTGTACTCCAGACTCAGCGGTGAGCGAGAGTTAATAAGCCAGTGAAAAGAATTAGCCTTCAGCTTGAGATGAATCCTTTTAGTCACTATGTGGTTTCGCCAAGTAAGTCGCCTGTCCAGATGGACCCCTAGGTAAGTGACATGATTGCTTTGTGGTGTTTGTACGTTGTTCAAAGTCAAGGACGGACAGTTACTCTTATACAGTGTAAATGTAACTTTCTTATACATTTTTGCTCGTTAACCTTTATTCGCTAGTTTGCGAGCCAATTGGCAACAGCTTCTATATGATTGCCTAGGGGCGCACTTGCTTTTAGAGGACACTTGGACCGAATGATTATGGCAGTGTCATCGGCAAAAGTGGGCATTATCAGGCGGTCGTTTGTAGGAATATCCGCGGTATATAAGACATACAGCATCGGGCCAAGTGCACTGCCTTGTGGCACTCGAGCTTCGATTGCATGGGCTTCATAGATGGTGGTGTTACATCGAACTGCAAACTTTCGATTATAAAGGTATGACTTAAGCATTTTGTGTGTGCTTCGTTATATGTACCTAAGATCGTCTAGCCAGACGCGATTAAATGCCTGGGCGACGTAAAGAAATATTGCAGCGAAACGGGTGATGCTTTTGGGTGCAACAACCCAAAACCATTGTACAAATAACTAAACCGTAGGGCAACAAATATTCTTTTTTAGAAGATAAATGCGTCACTAAAAATCATGAATGTGAAATGTTGGTGAAAATGTCGGAACAAAATGTTTCATTACAAAAAATTAATTTTTGGCGGGACGTAGTTCGCCGGGTCTGCTAGTTTGCTTACATATTTTCTTATTACATGCATACATAGATTCCCTTCAAGACCAATGATTTGATGATGAAAGTTTATGTAGGTACATTTACATATTTTACACTTTTAACACAAATGTGTATGTACATATTTTAGGGTACATTTCTTGACAAACAATTTTTTTTTTTAAGTTATTATGAATGGATAAAAGAGACATATTCTTTGAATTCAGTATTACAATTTGACATTTTAATAGTATTTCAAATGCTTATCAAAACTTTGCGACAAGCACATATTGCCAAGATTGGCCATTTATCTTAAAATTATTTGTTTATAAAAATGCAGTTTATACTTTAACAAATCCCGTATTAATCCAAGATGAAATATTTGCACAACATTAAAATATCGACAAACTTTCGTAAAAATTTCGAGCTTTTTAAATAGGTTTCCTAGAAATACATATTTTGAGTATGCAGTTTTGCATCTCTGATGAAGCGGTTCTTGGAGTTTTCAGGAAAAAGATTCTGCCTTTATGGGCCTTTACGCGTTGGCGATGGTGAATACCGCAGACGATTTTACGATGAGCTATATTGAGCTTTACGTTAAAAATACCAGGTGGAGGAGGACTTTGCTTCACTTGGCATTTCCAATCAGTCAGTTGGCACAAAAGAGAAATGACTGAAGTGCTTTTTTGAACTCGGCCAAAATCGCCTAGGCGGTTACAGCGCCAATAAAAACGTAAAAAAAGACGAATAACGTTGAATGGCACGTGATGTGATTGAAAATATTTGAACTGGAAAATGTCTCACCTGTCGAAGTAAAGTCGGCATTTTTTGGCTCTGCTCAACCGATTTTGCCATATTATATACTTTTGTTCTGTTATTTATTTATTTATAGTATTAACTACAATACAAAATACTTTTCTTTCGAAATCAAAATCAAGCGATAATAAGTATATTCAACTACTTACATTTGCATTTTATTGAGTGAGTAAGCCTTTACCTTTGTATGTGTGAGCCTAGCAATAATAATGGCATTTGAGTGTTGTTAATATACAGACCAACGCTTTACACAACACAAAAAGTATTTCACGCTATCACGGGGGTTTTTGGAAATTTTAAGTTGCGAAATGCAAGATCTTTTAATAAGAATTTTAATAGATAATTTCATTGGACAAAAACAAAACACATGCTCCGTTCTTTTCTGTAATAAAATCGCAGCTGATAAACATCACTTTAACGTGAAGTTTCTATTCGAATGCAATGAACTGATTTTATTAATTTAATTCAGCTTAATTTAGCTTGGCTATGAGTAATCACAGTCGAATCGCAATTATCGGCCAGCGATACCATTTATCAATTGTGGACTGCGTACTTGCTTCGAATAGTTTATGCGCGACATTAACTCAATTAAATGCGATGACTGTACGAGTAACAAACAATAGGCTTATGTAATGACTGAGATTACTTTTTTAGAAACAATAAACACAGCCAATGCACGCATTCAAGGTCGATAAGCTATTGAGTAACTTTTCAAACTACTTTAATGTAAATTTAAGATTTAAGGAAATTATAGACTTTTTCCGCGAATGTACTTAAATCTAAGTAGAATAGTAATTTGATTAAATGTAAATAAAAGAGTCGCTTTCTTACTAGTTTCCTTTACTTACTTAAATATGACTTAATAAATGTCAATGTTGATATGTCAGTTTGTGTGCTCTTTGATGGGTAAAATGTGACAGCTGCATGCATGACAGTATGCAGTTTAAAAATAAAACATAAATCGACGCGAAACACCTCGCATATATAGATGCACATACACTCACACTTAAGTTACATACTTAGAGAGTGAAGCTGCATTGACTTCCTGAAAAACATCAAACAGCAAAACAATGCCCAGCGGTTCGCAACTCGATTGGTAGATAATTTTTTTGTTTGTTTTTTTTGTATTATCGTTTCACTGCACTTCAGACGACTTCTATTGTTTCTGATGTTATTGTCATCGTTTATACTAATTATAGTTATTCTTAAGTTTCAATTTGTTTTCGTTAACGTACATATCTGTACTTGGCTGACATATGTACACACAAACACTGCACAGTGGTGCAAACGCTCAATTTACTATTCAAAAAGCAATACTTGCTGGATTTTATTTTATTTTTTTTTAACTGAAAATTAATTCAATTCTTAAGAAAAAAAGTTTAGGGCAAAGTGCAAGGAAGATAGAAATCTTGAAAAAAATCCATTTTCTTGTTAATGAATGTTATGTAATAAAAATAAGTTAAAAACAATAATAGGGTTTCCATAAAACGGAAAAAATACCAAAGAAAAATGTTCAATGTTATAAAATAATTTTCACTCAAATTAAATTTTTGATTTTTTAATTTTTAGAAAAATTTTAGATATCCAGTTTTATGGCCTATTAAGTTTTAGTACAACAATGCGCAAATTTCAAGTGATAATCAATCGCGTTGATTTTTAATAATTTTTTAGGCTATAAAATTGCATACTCAAAATGTTTCTAAAAATGCTCAGTTCGCCTAGACTTAACTTAATTTAACTTACTGTAAGAAATCATCCATGATTACTCAAACCATAAACTTAAGCCAGAAGCGGAAATATTTTGTATTTGTGTTTTCATTTTCAGCCGTTTGACAGTTTACCGCGTAATATGCCACATCAAAAAAATTCATGCAAAAGAATATGTTTACGTTCATTTATTTTTGAGAAATGCTAGAACGAAAATCTGGCCGAAACATAAGAATCTAAAACCTAGATGATCTTAATTTTTTTACGATAAGTTAAGTTTTTACTAACCGCCAACACAGTTTCCCATACAACAGGCTGGCCAAAATATTAAGATAAATTAAGTTACGAAAATTAAGTCTTGACTAAGTGAGCTTTAACTGACAGTGAAT